>NW_017275130.1:1281508-1364717 GCF_001594065.2 Cyphomyrmex costatus
AGAGAGAGAGAGAGAGAGAGAGAGAGAGAGAGAGCTCGGTGGAGGCCAACCGAGTTTATTGATCGAACACATTCTGAGCACGTTTGTGGGAGCAGATAACGCAGAAGGTTCCTCGCGATCTGCCTGTCAAAATCATCAACGCGGTGCTTTTTAATGCGAGAGTTCCTCCGGCTCCCTTTACCGCCCGTAGTCGTCCTCGTTCTTCGTCGGAGATGAGACGTTACAGGTGCTTGCGATCGTCTGTGTAGGCACACAGGGTGGTTAAGAGCCGCTCTCGTACAAACGCTCGTCGATATCGGCGCTTGGCACACGAGATCGTGTCGGCGTGATAGATCGCTATTATGATACACCGTCGCTTTGCAGGCTTTTGCAATCGTATGGCAATCTATCACGCATCTGGCATGAACTGCGTAGATTGTACCGTTCTGTGTTTAATTCGGATCAAAAAGAGAACGCTTTTGAAATACTGATCTGTACAACGTAAAAGTTATAAAAACGTTTGTAGCTGACATTCGAAAAATAAATTATTTAGAAATAAAATGTTTCTTTTGGTAACGCAGACGTCTGAAAGAGTTTATTAAAACGTCCACAATTCAGTGTGTTAAAATTATGAAAGTCGTCTTTATTTCGTCGCTATAGCGTGAAAGTATCTCTATGAAACAAGTCCGATATTTCAACCGTATGATGCGTATAAATAGAGATTATCTTGATTTAAATTAAATTTTTGTTAGAAAATCCATTTTAATTAATATAAATCAATTAATAAATTACATGAGATTTATATTTGATTTATTAAGAGCTTTCCGAGTGATATATCGCTTTCTAACTCTTTATCTATAATGAAATTTCTGTTGAGATTAAATGAAAATGTTTTAAGGAGCTTAATGATGGGTATGTGGGTAGACGAATTGCCGTAGTGTCGAATGTCAATTTTGTCGCTTTCATTAGACTAATTACTCCCTCTGTGACAGAGGGTTATATATCCCTCTATATCCCTATAAATATATCCCAAAAAAACTGTTCCATCTAACATCGAGATGTACGAAACGTTCCATTCGCGTGATAAGCAGCAATCGATTTATTTTTAGTCTGTAACCAATTTTCTACGCGTTCAGTCGAACCATTTATCGCCCAGATACTACAAAAAGTAATAAAGGTCATTTATGAAGATAAACGAGTTCAAGTTCAGATATCACACCATATGGTCCACTTATTCTCGGTGACTATACAGACATATCGATCGATTCGGTGTAATTCGGAGACACAGATCGTCTATGTGCTAACTTATAATTAATCGAGTGCAACAAGTAGTGCTGAAAAGAATCTTAGTCAGGATAAGAGATTGCGGTAATCTTTATCTTAATAGCGTTTCTTACTTTTAACCTTTTGAGAAGGGCGTCGGCCTCGCGTGTAACTCGATGTCAGTAGCCGACTAACACATGAATAGTTGCTTGCACGCGACACTGATGAGCATCGTATAACATCGTCTAGCAAACTAAGAGTGGAATACGAATCGCAGCTGCTAGGAAATCGATTCCCCTTATCCCCGGTCTCGAATCCTTATTCCCTCACGTCACGCACTCAATTTATCTCCATATTAAAAGGATATCATGATAAAATGTTACGTTCCTGAAAATTGTATATCATGTCGTACAAGATATATCACAGAGGTGGAAAGGATAATTAAAAATATCTTCTCCAGATACATAATAGTACAATGTGATATATATTTAAATAAAACATATTTATCTTTAAGAAATAAAATTCAGAAAAATTCTTAAGAAATTAATTAATATTGTTAAAAAGGATACACACTATAAACATTTTTACACAAAATTTACGTTATATGTATATAGAATTTATATTTATCGTGTAGTATTAACTATTAGTATTTAGAGGGTTTAAAATGATACTTGCATGTAATTAATAATAATCGCATTCGATACTGAGATATCGCAACCCTATTAAAATTCGTAACTACCGAAAACTGATAGCTGCTAATTATACGATCGGAAAGCATCGCTTTGCTTGCACATACAAGTTCTTGATTATCGATTTCGATTTGACTTCATATCAAATTTCATTATGTAATACTTGTGTGACGCGATAATGAAAAAAATTGTTTGAATAAATAGTAAATATAATAACAGTCGAATAGTAATGTTTTATTCAGTGTTAATAATTTATTCTTTATTCAGTATTTCAAATAGTAATATTTTATTCAGTATTACACGTTTGCGGTATTTTTTCCACGGGCAGAAACACGCGATTAGATGTAATCGCACAACCTGTCTGCTTGTTAAATGGGCATATTGAGAAAGGCGCTACGAGAAAACACGATGTTTTGGTGATAGTCACTTGGCAACAACAATCAGTGCGCCGATTACGGCATTTAGATTTTCATCGATCGAGACTAGACAAAGATTATATAAATTAATTATAAATATAATAGAATAATCTCAACAATCATAACATATGTATCGAATATGAACAATTCTGTAATTTTTTTTATTAACGTCATTTTTTTACTTTTACTCCATATGTAGTAATAAAATTAACTGCTCGCAATAATATTTCGATACTTTATAATTTTCATACAAATAATGGAATTAAATTTAAATACGAGAACTATATACGAGAAATTAAAGTTTATTTATTTAAAATAAAAATTAACAATTCTTTAGTTACGATAAATGATTACAATTTAGGGAGACTTGTCAACGCATCAAATACGAGATATTTTTTAAATATTTCTCATAATTCTTATGCACTTTGTGTCCCATATACTTAAAAATTCTCTTTTGTGTTAGTTTAATGTAGCGTAGTATCGTGTTGTTCTCGCTTGCGATCTGTAACCTTTAATCAGGAGAGATTGAAAAATATCCAACTATCTATTCCTTAACAAAGACTCACGTGGTTCGAAAGGGTGAGCATGATGGTGATCCTTCTGAACTGCATCACGCTCGGGATGTACCAGCCATGCGTGGACGACCAGTGCGTAACGAATCGATGTAAGATACTGCAGGTACGTAATCGCATATTTTAACAACATTTGACTGGAAAAAAATTGAAAAAGATCAATCAGAGTAATCCGTATTATCACGTCGAATTTGAGAAAACCAAGTGTACGTATCGATTTTATTTAAGTAATATCCACACCAAGAATGACTCTCTTCGCGATTCGAATTATCATATTTATATGTTCACGAGCCAGAGAGAAAAGTCCAATATCTGAATGGTAATGTATATTTACAATTCAATTAAGTCAATTTACGGGGAATTTTCACGTTAAGTGATTATCCGACGCGCTGATAAGCGAATTAATCGATTGCGCATCTTGACACGGTTTCCGGCCGATTCGCAATTAGTCCAGCAAAGGTGGCGGAAGAGGAGACGGAGGAGGAGGAAGAGGATGGAATGAGAAAGAGATGAGAAAATTACCGACATGGTACAGCCGTTAATCGAATCCTCTAGTAGAGTGTCCTAAATCAATCACGGTATATTACGTTGATCGTACCTAGTTCTAATCAAGCTGTGTTCTCCTGTCTATTTCTTCCAGATGTTCGATGATATCATTTTTGCCTTCTTCTCTTTGGAGATGACCATAAAGATGGTAGCGATGGGAATTTACGGTAAAGGAACTTATCTTGCGGATTCCTGGAATAGATTAGATTTCTTTATAGTGCTGGCTGGGTAAGTATTTTATTTAGATATTTATTGTTTCATAAATTAGATTGTGCTTTGTTTCAAAGAGTTTTTGTACAAAACCTTCGAGAATTTTTGATATCGCGCCATAAATAGATAACAATATGGAAAATTGACAATATCTTTCTATATTAAATGTTAAATTTATAAAAATGTATTATAGAAAATTGTAATAATTTTATAGTAATTATTATAATTAACTGACATTCTACGTTTATAAAACTTTATATATTTTTTATTTAAACTATTGTGTAAAATGTATTATTACAATTTTTAATTAAACTCATATATTTAAATTTAAATTCAGAACAATTAAATGCATTTTATGCGTAAATTATATTAAACACAATATATTATTTAATTATAAAACATTTTACTGTGATAAATTATAAAATAGATGTATCAAAAGGATTTAAAAGCAACTTGGTTATAGCGCTTTGGAATACTGCCTAAACGTGGAAAATATGAATCTGTCAGCCATCCGAACGATAAGAGTATTAAGGCCGTTACGAGCGATCAATCGAATACCAAGTAAGTAAACGAAATCTTTGAGATATGTCAGAAACCTTGATGGTTGACGGTTAACCCCAGTTTGTTTCCATCGTCGATTTTACGGTGCATTGCCAGGTACATAACCACCGCGATAGATCGTAACGCATTCACGGTTGATTTCATCTTGGAATTGAAACGTAGCGAAGACAGAGAAATACATATAATCATATCGAACAAGAACAAGTAAAGTTGGCAAGAAACGGCATTTAGCTGCAAACATTAAAATCAAATTCAAGATTGAATTTCGCGTAAACGACACATGTTGCACGCGTATCGGAACTCGCGACCTTAATTTTAATAACAGATCCTTGAATCATTATGTATGTTATATCTTGGTCCATTTTTATACTGTCAAGATGATTAAATCATAAACCGTTAAAAAAAAATTAGTACGTTTTCTATTTTCAGGACTAAATTGAATAACAAAATCTTATTATAATCTTCAACTTCTTTTCTCGAAATTTAAACGCTAATGACTGAGGTATTTGATATTAGATCCTATAATCTATGAATAACGTTTCATTAAAACAAATTTTCTTTATAAATATAAAATATATTAATAATATCAATGTGCTTACCATTAAAATTAAAATCGAGAATTTAGATTATTTCGTATACAGTATACTTTCAAATTGTAACTGTATTTATAGAAAGAAAGCAATCAGTATAGCATATCGGTAGTTGTTCCAGTATCCGAGGAAGAATATCCGTAAGCAGAATCGATGTTGACATGGTTAACAGCTCTATAATATCGAAATATGATATCGACAAGACATTACACATTTATTAATCGCTTACCAAGCGTTATTTTCACGAACACCTCTGATAGGTATGCGGATACTGGTGATGCTGCTGCTCGACACCCTTCCCATGCTGGGCAACGTGTTGTTATTGTGCTTCTTCGTCTTCTTCATATTCGGCATCGTGGGCGTGCAGCTATGGGAAGGCATACTACGCCAACGCTGCTTCCTCAAGGCTCTGCCCAACATCAAGTATCCCGAGTAAGTCGGCAAGAATTTTAGGTCCTAATCGTTGATTACTTATTTATTTATTTTTTTTTAATTGTAAATGTTGGACTTCGATTTCTTCACGTTATTGCGCCTCATGCTGCATCGCATCTCGTTCTCTTCTGTCTATCTGTCGATCGCTGTGCAGTTTGAAGCGCTCCGTCGCATTTCCGCGAGACGGCGAAACTTGTGGAACTCACATCCGGCAATTTGTCGTTAACTA
This sequence comes from Cyphomyrmex costatus, assembly GCF_001594065.2. Classification (NCBI taxonomy): domain Eukaryota; kingdom Metazoa; phylum Arthropoda; class Insecta; order Hymenoptera; family Formicidae; genus Cyphomyrmex; species Cyphomyrmex costatus. The sequence continues at coordinate 1,286,996 of NW_017275130.1, forward strand.
GAAATTTTTGTTACCGTGTACTTCAAACACGTTAAACAGTAAAGCATTCAGAACAAAACTATCTCTCAATTTTAATAATTTCCATTTAAAATGGCTAAATATGAATTTAGCCAGCACTTGCCATATTCAAAACACTTTCACTTTTGTACAAAAATTCTATTTTGGGAAGCTTTTGCAATAACATACATCAGAATACAGTAAACGTTATGGCCTTTTACGTGTGAAACGACCAGGAGAAGCAATTTTTTATACATCATAATATTTTATGTATCTTAATACCTTCAGGCATATTTGCGTTTACCGTGTTCAAAGCATGCTATTGCGTAAAAAAAAAGTCTATTACTGCGTGTGCAATTTTTTGCTCGACAATTTTTTGCTTAGATAGAATATTTCTATTTGACACGCCTATATGCAATTTGTTTTCGTCGCCTAAGACGATGCAGATTTCTTCGGGATTTTTGCTATGGAATTTGCGTCTGCGAGTAAAATAGTCAAAAGTTCGAGAGCGTGGCGAATTAGCCACGTACTACATGCACGCGATTCGACGTCGAGTAAACAACTTGGTCGTACGGTTCGTTCACGCGGAGCCCAATTGTAATCTAAATATAATAAAAATATCCAGATTGCATGGCGAGTAGCTCCCGTTGTCGCAAAGCATCGCTTGCCGAGTTTTTCTTGCTGTAAATTTAACGCTCCGCTCTTTTCTTCCTTCGCTCTATCTTTTGCAGTTCTTCTCTGCGCCAATACTTTGCGCGCTCGATCCGCTTCTACCAAAACGATCGATATTTGCTCAGAATACAGTGCAAACTTTGTAACTCACTCCGCTCGGCTTATCACGAAACTATACCCATAAAATCATTGTCTCAGCGGATAATTAAATAATTTTAAATTTTATTTATATAATATTCGCAAGTAACACAGATGATCTACACTTATTTTTTATTTTTTTCTTATATTTAAAAAAAAGTATTATTCTTTCTTTGTGTGTGTGTGCGGGAATATATTTATTATACTTTATATAATATCTGATATATGTATGCAGCAATATCTATTTAAAAAACAGGAACATCTATAAAAAACCAAGAACAATTTTAGTTCCTCTTGACAATATTTTTTTCATAATTAGTAACTTGTTTGAAAATTTATGCGAATCGTTGTGAATACCTATAAAGAAATTAAGCTTGGACATAATGAAAGATCTCTGTAAATGAATAAAAAATGCAAATTACTTTTCTAAAAAATGTTCAGTTTTTGTAACAGTATAAAAGGGAGGCAACCTTTACATTTAATTTTTTGTCGTATAAATAATTTAATACGCAGCAATCATCAGTCTTGTCCTATCGATCCAAACGTTTAAAACCTTTTTCAAAGTTATTTTAAAAATAATTTTAAAAGCATGACACTTACAGCGACCTTTCTGTCAAATGGATATCGATTTGAGATTGTTGGTGCGTTCTAGCTGAGAAAGATATCATCGGTGGTATAAGGGATCATAAGAAAATCGTGAAAAGCCCTGGATGGATCAGTATGTTCTACTTCCTCAACTTTTGCTTTACAGAAGTATATCACGTTAGGCGATTTAAGATGCTCTTCTCACTCTCCTTCCTGTCTCTCGTTCTCTTTTTTTTTTCTCTCTCATTTCTTTCTTTCTTTCTCCCTCTTCTGCTCCTCGTGACTAAAAAAACCTAGACATGTAAGTACATGACCCCAGGGAGGCAGTGACAGGCTATTGTTTCGCTGTTGCAGGTTACTCTCGGACGAGTACTCGGTTCGATCACGCATTTAGTAAGCTCTAGTAGAGAACAATGTGCTGTACATACATATGTATCTTTCTCTATCTCTCTCTCTCTCTCTCAATAATACATACCTACTATATAGATCACAGACTATACATACACTGGCATCCATATGTACATATTTGTATATACATGCAACCATACGTGATGTGCATATGTATATAATATCTCTCTTTCTCTCTTACTCTCACTTTCTCTTGCTCTTTCTCTCTCGCTCTTTTTTCCTATTTCACTTCTGTCTCTCTCCCTCTTCTCTTTTAACCACTGTACTTTTAACCAGTGTGCGACTGTATCGTAGTGTGTACTCACATATAGAGCATGTCGACTCGACCGACGACGAACAAAAAACACTATTTCGTATATTGGCTGCCGATCGAGGAGACGATGATTCCGAGATCCCCGAGAGCGAGAGAAGAGATCCAATCCTCCTAAACTTCGAGATAGCATTTTAGTGTACGGGTTGCTTCACCGTCTTCACACACTTAAACGTTCTAGCACCGAAGCTCTCTCCTCGATACACACACATTGCACATAAATCGCGTGATGGAGGAGGGATCCGTAATTTGTAGGCGACCCGGAACTCCATGTTTCTCCACGAGATTACTATACTCCGACACTTCGGGATCTCTTCGGCTACTTCGATGCACGAGTCGATGTTCTCCCTCTTCTTTGCTCTATAGACATACTTCTTTCGTGGCTCACGCGCCTCTCTTATTCTCTCACTCTCATTCTGTCACCTTCACTCTCTGCCTCTCTGTTTTATTCTCCCTCAACGTGTGTCTTGTCTCGATAAGCATTAACGATGCTTTGTGCATATGATAATTATCGTTTAAGTAACTATGTGTGGCATCGGTGATCTCTGTGGTTTCACTACATCGCACCGCTTTCACGATAGCAGCGTATCCTTCCATTACGTCCCTGAGGATCCCGAATTTCACGATCCATGTACTAAATAGAGTTCTTTGGTCCATGAATTTGAAGTTGGCGTTTCCTTGAAACGGGAAGTTTCTTGTCTCTAATTCTTTAAAATTCGAGAGATTGAAACTTTGACATTTTAAGGAAGGATTCGACTCTTCCCGAAGACCTCATTATATAGGATGCGGTATCAGAGGCACTCTGGGCATTATCAATGACGTTGCTGTTAATGACTATGAAACGAGCCGAACTCTAGACTTTCACATCTGCACGTCTCATGGGATGTTCTGTTCCCGTTCGGTTACAACGTGTTTAAGGAACAAGAAACTTCATCGCACATTTTAAGATATGCAGTCCTAAAGGAATACTTGCGCGCCCAGGTGCATAGTGCCCCGAAATCATTATAATTCCAAATTTGCATGGCGCGATAGTGCAGGAAAGAGAGAAGTAGCCTCCATGAAGCTCCAAGCCCAGAGAGAAGCTAATTAAACGCGCGATGCTCGCGCGGTCTATTCCGGTATACGCAGCAGCTATTTTCGAACGTTTATCGACTTCTGCACCGGCGTTACTGCCGTTCCTGCGCCGTGGTAGCGCAGCGCTGGAGCTTCGCGGATAGCGATGGCCCTGAAAAACGATATCAACTCGTAATTTTTCAAACACGCAAGCCAAGTGAAATGGCGTATCAACGTATATCTCGATTATACGAACGGTATTGGAATTTAAACCAATATCGAAAGCAATAGCGCGGTGCAATAATGATTAAAGTAACACATTTTTATAGTTTAGAAGAAAACAGATATGCATGCAATTGAGAGTTTGATCTTGGAAACTATTATGTATCCGCTTGCTTTACTGGAAAACATCGAGGTGTCATCGCTATTTGCATAGAGCTCGCTGCCAAAATGCGCTCACGGATGCACAAGGCGACCAGGTTTTTGTAATCACGATCCCGTAATTTGTTGGTCTCTTTTGTTTTGAGAAAGGCATTATAATGATAGATTACTGCCCATTTTTGTGAATATAAATTAACTTTCTTATATAACTAATTTAATTTATTCTTTATATCTTTTTCTAATTCTTAAAACCAGAAGATAAACAGTAAGCTAAACTAAAATTATTAGACTGAATTTAATTACTGTTGTTTTTCTTTTGGCAATATGTATTTTTACAAAGTTTTAGACATGTCTTTGAAATCATATTTTACGATCATTTCCAAGTTAAATTGAATTTGCATTAAGGTACAGGCACAAATAGGAAAAGTTTATTGCAATATATTATGGGGTTGATATATTGTTCAAAAGTAGGACATCTGGTCTCCTTATAAATATATAACATACGAGAGGATCTAGAACGATGGGCACGATCAGCACAGCAAGCACAAACGTGAAGCACACGCCTATGGCCGCGTTAAAGGCACGCAAATTAAGGAGAGCACAGGCGATCACGTGCACACCGCTAATTAAGCATACATAGCGTGTGTTTGGATAACGTGAAATCGTGTCGCATTATTTTAGCAAATATATCGCTACATAATGCAATATATTCCTCTATCGCTATATTTTTTTCTATTCAATGAATTTCATTATGACATTACAGTAAATAACAAGAAATATGATATTTCATCGTGACCGTTATAAGAGTACCAGTGTAAAGGGAGATAAAATGCGAAATTAGATCAATCATCTAATTTAAACGGGATTATCAATCACGAGAACGTCTGAGAATCCAGAATAAAAGACGCCATATTGCGATAGAGGAGTATAATCGAGCTTGGAGAAAGATGGCACAATATCCTCCGATCTTAAAGAGCGCGTAGCATAAAATTATGAATTATCCATCAAACTCGCGAAACGTCATGTATATTTGCTCATATTTTATTTTAATATATTCAGGATTACATAAACGTATTATTCCGCACTTGAGAGAGAGAACGACCAATTTTGCTCTCAGTAATTTTTATCTTTTAATAATAATAATAATAAATCAAGTGATTAATTAATGTATTATAAATATTTGATTCGCGATTGTCTTTTGAACATCAAGTTCAATACCGTTCGAATTTCTTGAAGAGGAAGGTTTTATTTATTACATGGCTCGACGACGCGACGGCGACTTGCAATCTTCGAAGCTAGAAATGGCCATTCATTTTCGGCACCCATGACTGATACGATACTTCGCGAGGAACGTGTTAATTGTTTTTCTTTTCGCACTAGCCGACTATTTTCGGCGTGATACCAGCTGTATGCACGCAAACTCTCTCGTGTCGGTATATCTGCATTTGCCTACATTTCTCTCAATCGTTGCGCACGTACGTTGTACATCAGCATCTACATACGTGTACGTATACTGTACTATATAAGGTGTCCGAGAATCATCGGACGAGCTGTCGACCAGTGATATAAACAGGGTCGAAAGTGTAAGCATGACAATAACGATAGGAAACGCGCTCGATTTTCCGAACAATACACGCTTTATTCAAAGCAATCTCGGTACGAATACCGCGTTAAGCACATATCGATCAGTTTCGCGAATCAGTGCTACAGCCGCGTTACGCTGACAATTTGCGCCGCGTAGGTTGTTTACGATTAGCCTTCATTCGTATGCATATACATTCTTCGGAATCTATAGCACGGGAATCTATTCCACTCCGATCGATTGCACTTCTATATATTTTCGGTTAGGTTCCAGTATCCATTTACATAAAATTACACTGGGAGCTCCTCCGGTAATTCCGCGATCCTCTGAATATTATATATATTATGAGTACCTATATGAATATATACATATATATATATAACAAATTGATTAAAAACCATCATCTGAAATAACTTCTTGCTATATCTCACAAATTACAATTCTTTCTTTGGAAGAGACGTGTGCCTCCACATATTAAAATTAAAAATTATTTAAAATTGTGTTACACCGTCGCATTTATTTTTTATCCTCGGCAAAGTTGTCTTAATATTTTTAAATAACACAAGATTCATTAAATTTGCTTACATCATTCCTTTTAATTATATCTTTTTAAGTCTGTGCATAAAAAGTTATTTTAGACGATAGTTTCTAGTGACTCGTTCTGTATATATATGTGTATATACACGTTTACGCTATATTACTATATATTTATTATAACACGCTCTCTGCATACCTACTTACAATGTACGCATAAGCGAAGCATGTGAAGAGTGCATCCGTGCATAAGGCATATGTACGCAAGTCTTTAAACTTAAGGTCTACGCGAGGATCGGTGTGCGTAAATTTTTAATCGTCGCTCCGTTGATTTTCCAGCGATCTGGAGAAGTATTTCGAGTATCAGGGTCAGGATTACATTTGTTCGCGTCCCGACGACAGCGGGATGCACTCCTGCAGTAATCTACCACCTCTTAAATTGGGTGAGTACATTCTCCATCAACGAATTTCAAATAAATTTGCAAAATATAATTTAATGAAATATTATATATCACTAAATTTAAATCCTTAATAATCACGTATAGTAAATTAAATTAAAACTGCTTTATACGGGATGCTATAGAAATCTAAAATTCAAAAACAGCTTATAAATATTTTTAAACTTTGACGAGAAATACGCTTTAACAAATATTAAAGTCAAATTTTCCTTATTCCAAGCTGTTCAATATTTTGAATCTATCACGTTACATCCATTTACATTGTACACATTCGGGTAATTGATTGCTTCATCATCATAATCGAACGCAACGGGGTTTTTCGCATTCAGGCAACTTGGTGTGCAACAGTACTGCTGTGCCAAACAGTAACGTGACGTACATCAACAATGATACCTGTGTTAATTGGAACTACTACTACACCGAGTGCAAAGGCCAGGGCAACAATCCATTCCAAGGAACAATTTCATTCGATAACATCGGTCTCGCCTGGGTTGCGATATTTCTTGTGAGCGCTTTAGTTACTCGTCCTACATTTGTTCAGAATAATTTACGAGTGCATGTGCACATGTTACTCAAACATGGTATATATCGCACGGAATATTTCTTCCATTTATAAGTATGCAAAATACTTTTATGGCGCCCGAAAGTCGATGGAAACGCGGATCGCGCACATTAGTCTGCGATAATGCCAAGAGAAAAACTACGCCATCGACGATATTGCGGACGAATGTATTTTCGATGAGATATGTTATGGCAAGTGAATAATGTGCTAGCCCAAAGATTTCATATTTTGATATGATCAAAATATATGAGCTTTACATTAGCTACATATTTCCTTTTTGGTTGGTAGCATGATTTTTTCTAAAATATGTGTTTCTAAAATTTCACAAAAATTTAACCGTAATAATGTTTTAATATCTTTACTTCGAAATTTACATCAATTGATTAATAGATGAAATTTGTCACCCTCTTTCGTCGCTATTTCGCCGTAAAGCTGAATAGCGCAATCATGTCGATTTGTAGGTTATTAGCCTGGAAGGATGGACGGACATAATGTATTACGTGCAAGACGCCCACTCCTTCTGGGACTGGATATATTTCGTTCTCCTGATAGTCGTAAGTGTTTCATTTCCTATCTCAATTGCACCGCGAACGCAACGTGTACAACATGAATATACGCTATCTATTTTTTCCACAGTCTTACTTCGCTCATTTTTAACAAAAATTCAGCTGTAACGTTTTAATACGAGACTTAAGAGCCTTCGGCTCTTCGAGACAAATCACTTCTACAATTCAAATAATAATAATGACAGTCATTATCATTAATAGCCACGATTTTAACGATCAACTGGTAGAGTAAAATTGTAATATAATCCATGAGAAGATAATAATTACAACATAAATATAAAACAAATACGGGGTATATTATGATGAGAGGATTAAAGAGGGATGCATGGATTAAAGAGGATCTGCGTTTGCAGATTGGTTCGTTCTTCATGATCAACCTCTGCTTGGTCGTAATCGCGACGCAATTTTCGGAAACGAAGAAGCGGGAAATGGAGAGAATGCGGCTGGAGCGCGCGCGCTACCATTCGACCTCGACGCTTGCCTCATCCACGAATACCTCGGAGCCTACTACTTGTTACGCCGAAATCGTCAAGTGGGTACTCGTCATCGTTGCACGGCTCCCGAGGACGCTATTCGCGCGAGCTGGACTATTCCTCGCCGCTTTTATTCCGCGGAAGATTCGCTGGCGCCTGTGTTTTACGACAGATGACAATTTGATGTCTCTTTCCAGATACATCGCCCATCTCTGGCGACGAGGTAAACGAAGACTGATGAAGAGATATCGCCTGTGGCTTTATAGGAGGCAGCAGAAACGGGAGCAGAATCTACTCAAGGAGCAGCAGACTCAAGCGTCTCGTTCAAACGCAGCTGCTGTCGGACCAAATCGCGTACCGGGTGGTAAATAATATGAAATTAAAAAATCGAATATTGAAAAAAAGAAATTAATTCGAAGTCCGTCGATTTTACACCATTTTAGCTCCGCTAATCGTCTCAATTTTTCTTTCTTTTTTGTATAAGGTATGCAGTAGTTCAAAATATTGAAAAAGTATAAATGTTAATATAAATATTTTAGATACAAATAATACCAAAATAAATCTTTCCTAATTGAAAACAAAAATAGAAAATTGATACCTTTAACAGTTCTAGCGGGATTTTATCAGCGGTTATTGTTAAATACGATGAAAATGGAAGTCTTACAATTTCTATGGCACTAATATCAACCTCGATTTGAACTCTCAAAATTATCGCTTTTTATACTTACATTAAAATGTATTAAACTTTATTTTAATAAATTTTCTATAATGTGTGTGTTTAATATAAATATTTTTATTCTTTAATATATCTATCTGTAGGGATTTACATTGTAATTGACAAATTTTATTAAAAATTTCTACTAAATACTGTTTTTAAAAAGTAACTTTGATTGCTATTATTAGAAATTATTTTTAAAAATCCAATATTCAGACAGAAGACTGCATCACGGGAGATGTCCGCGGCTCCTCGCCGCGCTAGAATACGCAGAGCAGCAACAGCAACAACAGCAGCAACAGGCTACCAATGGAAACGGTGGATCTGTCGGCGATTTCGCCGCGATGATATCCCCGACGCAATCGGCGATGGCAATTGCCGTCCCCACGACTATCGGCAATAGCGTCGGTGGTAGTGGAAACCTGGGCACCGCGCCTCGAGCTAGCCCCGAGCTTTCCGAGGCCGAGGCTTCCGCAAATGTATGTCACAGATTAAGCATTCATCGCACCTCGTCCGTGTCCTGTAACGGAAGCGACAACGCTGTCGTGGGAAATGTGGCTGAGGCAAGTACAGATATCGTAGATTTGCATGCGAGAACACGACACACGAAATTTTATTTAAATAGAAGCGGCGCAATTGAAGTTCGATAAATGAAATATCGGAAAATGATTTTCCAATAATATATAATATTTAAATAATTAATTAATTAATTTAAATAAAGCAAGATAACTAACGAAACGATATGGAAGTTAATAATAATTTTATTATTGTATTGGAGATTCATAACGTTATTTCGTTTCTCCGGTAGTTTAATTTATGCCGCTTGAGTTTTTTGCTCTCTAGAAATATTACACTCGACTTTGATCTTAGTAAGCAAGTAACTGTAAGCAAGCAGGAACGTCTTTGAATGATTCGTTTAGCGCTCTTTCCGTTAAGCTATTCTCTTCGCTGACATTTATGGTATCTTCTGCTTTATATCGATAGTAGTGTATCTCATAGTGATTATACATGCTTTTCATGTAGAAGAACATTAGCGTTTCATCACGTTTCGTCGAGTTTCTCATCGACGATAATAGAGAGAGAACGTTTGCACAAAGAGATTTTAAGCTTTAGGTACGGCAAGATAAAGTGCATACAGTTTCTTCCCTTAATGCTACGAGTTTGGGCCGAGAACGGTTATGAGAGAGAGCGCCTGCCGTAGTGTGTAACGTATGCGTAATGTATGCTTGATTATCGCCTTCTAGACGAACAGCACGTTGTTGAGTCCACCATGTACGCATTATCGGAGAAGAAGCAGCGTAATGTTTAGCGACGTCGTACTGCTCCATGGCAGCAATAATGTCGGGAATGCGTTGCAGCCGGGGTTGACGGTGACACCGGGCGAACGTAACGTCTGCTCGAGCGAGAAGATGACACAGACGGGCGATGGTAACGTTTGGTCCAGTCCACTGCCGGACCACGCACAGGTTAATTTCATTTGCCATGGTCGCTCCGTAAAGGTCTTTTTCCCTCCCGTAAATAAAGCATACTGTCGCAGATGCAAGCCGAACTGGGTGGCAACGAGGCTATGACGTGTCAAGAATTGTTGGCTCTCAGTGGTGCTCTCAGTGCTGCTCTGCCAACCGGCCAATTAGCGCTCGATTCGTTTTTAAATTCTCTCACGAAAGGCAAGTCAATATGACATACGACAAACATAATTTGTCGTAAAATGGAAGTACATGAATTATTATACAATATTTATTATTATACAGATTTTTTTCTAAAAACGTTTCGAATCAATTAACCTTTTAGATTAACTTATAATTTGTCTAACTTTCAGAAATATTAAAATAAAAGCTACTAAAATAATACAATTTTTTAATAAAAATATTACATTTTTTAAGAGATATTCTAAATTTTGATAAAAATTAAATTTGTATGCTTTTGAATATCTATTCCATTTAAGTTTTAAAAATATTTACAAACAGTTAATAGAATTCGCACACCTAGTCAAGTCGAAGAGAATATAAAAATGAGTTAATGTGTTCCCCCCATAGGTATAACAGATCGTCACATTACATTGGAAGATCGCACGCAGTGGTTAACATCCGACGTTGACAACTGTTCCTGTTGCTGCGAACTGCAGGGAGGTGATCAGTGGCCGGATGATGGCGAGAAGTGGCAAAAGTCTTCGCGGCCTAGACAGCTACTGAGACGAACTGTCAGCTGCTGTATCTGTACATTGCGTTGTATAAGACGGTGGATCAAGAAGCTGGTCGAGCACAAATACTTCCAACAGGGTATTTTACTGGCGATCCTCATCAATACTTTAAGCATGGGAATCGAATATCACAATCAGGTGATTTCTCACTGGAACTTGAATATATTACTTCGCGTCATTTCGGGTCTTTTTGGTATTACTTTGTTTGTGTCTTCTTATTAAAGTATTTTATTTATTATATGTATTTGTTATTATAATAATATATTTTATTATACGAGTTCGGCGATACTTTCTACTTTAAATATAAAAAGCAAAAGTTGCCGTGTAATATTATAAAGAAAGAATGATTTTATACTAAGATATCTAAAATTTAGCTGGATAGAAATTTGAAAAAAATTTTTGTTGGAATATTAGAATAATTATATAAGACACTCAGCACACATATGATATGCAATGCTGCAAAAAAATTTCTATATTTTAATTTGAGTGTCCTACATAATTTTTCCATAATTATTTTGATAGTTCAACAAAATTATTTTTTGATCTGTATGTAGCAAAATTTTTAGATACTTCAGCAAAATCGTTCTTTCCGTGTCCATTCTCGATATAACGCAGTGAATTAAAATGAAGATAATACTGCGCAAAGTGTAATTACTAATTATGATTATGTTACTAATTACGTTATGTTATGTGTACTCAGCCAGAACAGTTAACGGTGGCCGTTGAGATAAGCAACATTGTATTCTCGGCAATCTTCGCGGTGGAAATGTTGCTTAAGATAATAGCGGAAGGTCCATTCGGTTATATCAGTAATGGCTTCAATGTTTTCGACGGCGTCGTCGTCGTTTTGAGGTATGGCGCAACTTTCTTTTTAAATTTTGATATTATAATTACGTATAATATATGAAAATAAAATAGCCTTCTCGTGTGTACAAATAATAATATTAAATAGGTGTCACGTATACAGTATTGCTGTGTAAAATGTACACGCAACTGTCAGCGCAATTCTTTCAACTTTATAGTCACATTCTGACTTTACGAGAAAGTCATAACAGTTGGTAGTAGATCGTTATGGCTATCTCGTAAAGCTGTTCGAGGACGGATCGTCTACAACAAGCTGACAAACGATAATACTATTGCACTTATTGCAACGCGTTTACAGCGTCGTCGAGCTCTGCCAATCAGTCGTAGAAGAGCGTGGTGGCAGTTCCGGTCTGAGTGTCTTGCGTACCTTCCGCCTCCTCAGGATCCTGAAGCTAGTTCGATTTCTGCCCAACCTACGACGTCAGCTCTTCGTGATGCTGCGCACCATGGATAACGTTGCCGTATTCTTTTCTCTTTTAGTACTTTTCATCTTTATATTCAGGTAAGTCGCCGTCCTATCTTCGTCCGCGTCAGTGACACTGCCGCGGAATTCCGAGCCTCGGACCCACGTCGCCGGATATTCTCTCCGTTTTCGCTTTCTGTTTCTTTTCTCTTTTTTTTTCTTACGTGTGTAATCGTTCACCCACTTCGCGAATTGGTACCATCGCCGATGAATAATACGATGAGTTCGACCGCGAGGAAACCGCCCGATCGAACTTGCGCGTCGCGTTTACTCGGATTATGGGGCGCTGTCGCGTCTTCCTGTTCTAATTATCATCTCATCAGCCTAGTAACGTTTGCATGTCTGGCAAAGCGGATCAAAGTTACGAAACTGCCGATAGGTATAGTGAAAAAAATTGAGCAAGAGCTTGGAAATATGAAGTGTCGATAACAATGATAATAGCCATCAATTCTATAAATTTTGTGGCAGGCTTACGGCAAAATCATGAAGAAGCTCAATTAAGCTTTGTAAGTTTTATTATAATATATTTATATCACTTTCAGCGGTATTTTTATTATAAGTTTTATTATAACATATTTACATCACTTTCAATAACGGTAATAGAAAAGCTATGTTTAATAATCAGATTTTATCCAAGCTATTCGGTAGCTTTAGAAATACGTATAAAAATATATCAGAGATTTATTCATTAAAAATTGTTGTTAATATAGATGTATTAAAATATCTTTTCTAAAGACTCGTCCTCATTCTTTAAATTCTTTGAAATAAATCTTACTCCAAAAGAGAGAAACCTTACTCTTTACAGAGCACTGAAGCCGATTGTGCCGATCGGGGTATACTGACTTTTTCTTCTTTTATAAACAAAGAAGAAGAAACCAATATACCGCAATCGAGATGATTAACTTCAATGGAAACAAGCCTTAAAAAACTAAAAAGAACATTAATAATACAATATAAAAATCCTAAATAGTTTTCACAGATATTATTTTTATTTAAAATACTACTTATGTTTGATCATAATAATTATAATCCTAACCTCATTAAAAAAGTTGTTTAATTTCTATCTTTGTTTCTTCCTTTTCTTTTATTAATTATTCATTCAGCATCATTTTAATTATGTTTATTTGATAACAAAGACGTTGATAATAATGTCGTCGACGCTTGATATTTCGAAAGCAGTTTTTTGCTCGCTTCTACGAGCTTACGAGCTTCAGGAGCAAATCGCGCGTCGCTGCTCTTCGAGCCGAGGCCTACATTAGGTGACTTTCTTCCGTTCATACCTTTCTCTTCTACTTTATTCGCTTTTACTTTGTTTCTGCGCGGTGTATAAGCCGCCATCAGTTATGCATATCACATATATATATATATAGAAGTTCTCAAGCAGTTTTTACCAGCAGTTGTCCCGTGTTCTCGCGTCTCCTAGCGTTTCTTTGAGCGGCATATTTTCTGACGTTGTTAATGGTAATGACGATGGTATTTGTTGGCACGATCTATTACAAGGGTAGAGCCGGTTTGCTACCGGCCCCTCCTTTATAGCTTGAGGCATCGAACGTACTTTCGACGTTTATCTAGAAGATATATCTATATATAAATATATATATACGTATATGGAATATATATTTACATGTGTGTGCATGTGATGCTTTTCTGCTGGACGTCTTAGCGACGAGTATGAAAGGCTATATGTATATATATATATATTTACTATCATCATATTCTTGATTTATATTCATTATATACACGTGATTCTCTCCCGCTATCGTTCTCTCTTGCTACTCTGAGCGCCTATATTAAGTGCGTGCGCCTCGGTGTGGCCCTCGATATTAGAACAGCTTGCGAATGTTCGACATATACCCCCGCTCTGCAGAATTACATATATATATATATATATCTCGTCATGCTGCGTAGGATCTCCCACTATATACATCCGTGCGTTTACGACGCGTTTTACGACCGTTCGATAGCCGATTTGCCGTTCACCGCAGCCGCAGCCCTCGCTATTGCGATCTCGATACTGCAACTGATTGCCCGATATCTGCCGCAGACACGTAGACGCAAACATTGAAAATATCGTTATACTTGAATAGTTTTAACAATTCATTAAACGTTCAAAATATTTAAAAATAAAAAAAGAAAGAATTTATTGTTATTATATATTGAATGTGTATATTATCAGTAGTCTTATCAAAATACTTAAAAATTTGATTTTTTAATAGTCTTGATAACAAAAGTATCTTAAGCATTTTTTTTTTTTAGATTAAAATAAAATTGAAAGTTAATATTTTGGTAAGTATGATTTCCAAGAGCAGACTTTTTTTTTCGAGAAATTGCGAAGAAAAAAGAAAGCAGAGAAGGTTCGGCAACTTCGCGCATTTGACGCGAATGCGGTGATCTTTTTTGTTCGGAACTCTCTTGAAGATAAAGTGAACCTTCAGAAGTGAATACAAAGTCGTACGGAACTATGCAAATGCTTGCGGGTACGTCTCTGCGCGCCGATCCGTAGACATCTTCTTCGACGGCCATCTCTAGTGTTTGCATCCTTCTTTAGCCGCAAGTCGCGAATGAAGTTCCGACAGATCCGCTTTAGAGGAATTTTTCCTTCCTTGATCGGCCGGCATACGCTAAATAACGAAGTACTCTCGATGTACTTGCATCGTGATCGCAAGCAAGATCCCGACTTACTCGGCCAAGGTTTCAGATTACGACGGACGACGAAAGTCCACGTCAAAATCGATTTGAGCTTCCTCAAACGCTTCTAAAAACTGGTACTGTCATCCTACACATTTTCTTTTATGAGACACGTCGTGTTTACCAACGGACATTATACTTTACGACGTAAAGATCGTGAAAGAATGTCAATCGATTCTGCACTTTCGTCGTATTACGAGACACGTGATACAATATATACGAAATGTCATGGAACTACTGGATGTTCATTCAACCATAGATAACATTCAACATTGAATGTTATCATATTTCTGTGACAGGGCTTCTTATTTGATTCTACATAATTAATTAAACTTTACTTAAATAGACTTTCTCTAATTTAATATGTCTTCTATTTTTCTCTCTCTCTTTTCCAAAAGAATTTAAAATTAAAAGTTTGTGACATTCTTCTTTTGTAACCAAATTTTTAGTTGAAAAAATATCCGTTGGTTTTAGAACACTTTGTATGTACATATTTTGAACTGATCGGTTGAACTTGGTCGAGTAATGCTTCATAAATCGCGATTTTGTCTTAATCGAGCTTTATTCCCTCCTCCTTTTCTGTTTGTTCTCATTCTATTTCTTTATCATTTTTTTGTCATTTTATCTCAGTCTACGTATATATATATACATATATATATGGATAAGGAAGTACATTGCACGTTTCGTTGTGTTGTAGTATTCTCGGGATGAACCTGTTTGGTTGCAAATTCTGTGAAACGATGAAAGGCAGCTCTGACGTCGAGTGTGATAGGAAAAACTTTGACTCGTTACTCTGGGCTATTGTGACGGTGTTTCAGGTACCTACCAAAAAAAAAAAGAAAAAAGAAAAAAAAGGATACTTTTTCACGTATCTTCTCGAGGGCATTTTTGATTTCTCTATATAGCATATTACTTATATATATTTATTCGTACATATATATTAACGTTATACTACACCGCATCTACATATATATATATACGCTAAGTATACATACGTACTTCACGTTTTGATTTTTCGACAAATTAAAGTCGTGCGATCTCTCGCAACGTGCGTCCGCCTGCACTTTATATGATTTCTGAGGCCTCAGGTAACGTATACTGGGAGATAAGCGCTTTCCAGCATGTCGTCGTCATTTCTTCGATGGGGGGAGGGGGGGGGGAAGGCAGGAGGAGGCTACCGGTACCGACTTTAGAAGTAATAAAGATTTTAATAAAGTATGCTTAACGAAGTATTATATGAGATTTTTTACGAGGGAGATCATTCTTCAGATCGTCTTTAATATCGTATTTTTTGCGACGAATATATTGAGGAAGAGGAGAAAAAGCCTGCCTAGAGCCGGTACTGGGGACTTACAACGGGGCACGCGGATTATCCGGAGTGGATAATCAAACGTTGCATATGATTGCCGGCGATAATCCCGGTGCTTCTTCATTTTGCGTTTATCCGTCACTTTACAAGCACAATACGCGTGCGTTAATACGCTGCCTCCTGCCGCGTCTTCTGTGAGTGCGTCGAGCTGGCTCCCTTCTGGCATGCCTTCGCATGCGTCTGTTTTCTCTGTGTATCGCAATGACGAGCGAAATTACCTACACCTTACAAATATTTCGAGATAGTAATTATCAGAATTGTTAACTTTGAATTGTTAATTGAATTAATTTTGATAATGATTGATCGAACGTGCTTTCAAATATTTAAGATTTTTGTAAGAGTGCAGGCATTTTCGCTCAGGCATCGAAAGAACGAAACGCTTAGACGCTTCGCATACTCATTCGCTTATCCCTGTGTCGGTGATGTTGATGTTACTTTTATATTGATGTTATCAGAATAGATAATTTAGTTATAACGCTAATTGCGTCCCCTAGAATCTTTAATATTGTAGGAAATCGAAGACCGGTGATAAAACTATTCGCCGGTAGAGTCTCAAAGCGATTTCGAACGATGAAAAACATGATGTCAATCCTTTTCATACGTTCTCATGGCAATGGATAATAAACATCCATTATGCGCGTCCAAACGAGGAGCAACAACGCAAATAATACAAACGTCTAAATTGCGAATGCAATGGGAACATTATAGATCTATTTTCTGTAGTTAAACTTATATACACTTTTGAAACGTATGGACTTGGTATATTCATAGCGGTTCTTATTTTAAGATCGTCTTAAGTAATGTCGTATGATGCTAATATGGTTCTGTGATATGCCATTTTAAAACTGCACTTAAGACTATCTCAAATATATAAATGAAAACGAGAAAAAAGTTTTAATGCAGGAATAAAAAAACAGACCTAAAGAATGTTCAAAATACACAATAAAATCTTCCAGACGACAAGTCGACGTTTTCTGGACGTGCTCAGAATGTTTGTGTTGTTTGGCAGCCATCCTAGGATCGCCCGAACAGACCATATCCCGCCTAAATGATGCGGTAAATGGCCCTTCTAGGATTACGCGGTGATCCCAGGGTTGGCTCTTTGTCCTGGACTGCCAATATCGACGGCAATGAGACTCTTGCTCCGGTTTATATAACGGGCGTGTTGCACAAATTGCTTTGCATGCGATGTGTCTTCTTAGGCATTTGATCGCCATTGTCGTTGTTGCTGTTGCCGTTGTCTTTTTTGTACTGCGCGTATATATCACACCTCGCTGCACATCACGTCTTCTTACGAAGATCGACATTCATGTACCTTACTATACAGAATTTCTACCAGTTACACTGCTAAAAAGAAGCGTCGCAACCAGCGGCAACCGATTTCTCGCACGTCGGTTCTCGTGACATCGCGGCGACATCGACAAGTAGCGCAAAATCATGTTATTCGATTTTCTACTACGGAATTAGAAGCGAAATCACGCTGAGAGCCAACTTGCGTCTCGGCGTTCATGCTTCTTCACCACACTTCTCTCACCTACGATAATTACGCACTCTAAACGTACGTAAAACGACGCCACACATTTTTAACAGTGTAGCACAATCTGAACTATTTTCTGTCACACGCTTATATATTTCTCTCTGTGTCTTCCCTGTACTTCACTATACTTTACTATGTACTTCTCACTATACTTCACCTCACTACTTACGACATTACACTTCTCTTCGTACTATCCTACCTCTATCTTTCTCTCTTCTTTTCTTACTCGTTCTATCCGTAACTTTTCTGTCACTTTCTCTCTAAAACGCCCACGACGACTCGAGCGCAAAAAAAGAACTTCGTCCCGTGTTATACAATGCGTACGTGAAATATCGACTCGACCCGACAGGAGAATCGCCGCGTCAGAAAATTCCTCATAATTAAACACCCGAGGACCTGAGATGGGACCTCGTGTCCATCGATACACGAATGACACGAACAGAACGCGTTTCTACCTTCGATATAAACCAATATGTAAGGCTTAAAGACTCAACACGTAAATTTCGGGAAAGCCCGAATAACTAAACAGCTTTTACCCTCATTTATTATATGTTATCGCACGTAGCTCTGCATCTATTTAAAAGTAAATACTTATTTAAAATTGTTATTACATATTTTCTTACTAAATATGTATATATTTTGAAAAAGAATGCTTTTTAGAAGTTGGATCAATCTTGATCCAGCTTTGGTAGCCTAAGTTCAGGTTATTACAGTAGTCCGAAGGACTACCAACTAGTATTTTCTAGTTGTAGTAGAAAGAGAAAGAGAGAGAGAGACAATTTCTTTTTATTTAATTTTAGAAATACGAGCCAGGTAAATATATATATAGATAGATCGCGCAAGGCACGTAATATCGTATTAACATCAGCAGTCTCGGTAGATTTGTGCGTATCTTTTGTAAATACTCGCTGAGACAGAATTTTCCGTAATACATATTACACCGTATTTGCGTATTAGAGGATTATATATTTACGCTTGTGGTAATTATCCCTTTTTCCCCTCTCTCGCAAAACGTTCGCCGTGACATTCTGCAACGGCAGGTGCCTTGTTTTCTCTACTATTCTCTTCTCTTCGCGACCGCGTTCCCGGAACTATCTTTTTGTCCCGTTTATTTTCACGCCAGTTTACATCCGTAAAGTGTGTGCGGATATCTATCGACGTTGATTTAAAGTTCTCGTCATGTTTGCCTACGTTCGGCGCCCCCGACTTTGCTTCAACGTCAACGAAACGAAATTCGCAAGAAAAATCAGCCGACGTAACATAACTGACAGGCTTGACAGATAATACTTTTGCGGACGCGTTCGAATAAATGTTTGTTATGACTTCCGCGGACCGGACGTCACGTCGTGTTAAAGTCAATTATTGTTCCAACGTGCGTCCTAAAATTAGCATTATTGATTGCTCACATTGAAACATTAAACAATTAATACGCTTGTATGACGCATTACGTCGAGAGATTATATGGTATATGCGAACGTGCGCGTATGAAATGTTTGATTCACATTTATATTTGACATTTGTTTGGGTAATTTCCGGGAGAATTAAATGTATTTTGATGAGAAAAAATTTTATAACTATTTTTTAAGTAAAAGGTAACTAATTTTTTAAATTTCGGTTCTTGTTCCTTGCTCCGTCCTATCGTATAAACCGTTACAACCGCACACAGTCGATACGATCCGCCCACAATCCATAAATGTATATACTTATATACTTTACACGCATTCGCCTGTATTGTTGCAAATATACAAAATACATATATTTATATTATATATACTAACACGCCGAACTTGCAGAATGTGACTGTACGAGCTTCGAGTGACAGTCGTTTTCGCTGTTTTGTCCAACACATTTGCTTAATTCCTTACCGATACGTAGGCCCTTTTTGTTAATTCCTTACCGATGCCTCCGTTCTCCAAAATCTGTTAAAATTAACTTTATTAATCTCAATTTAGAAACAACTCGAAATGTGAGAAAAAATTTCGAGAATTATTTAAATTCTTCAAAATTACAAATTATTAAATAGTAAATTTCTAATTTGAGAAAAAACGCATTTTTGTGATAATTTTAATTATTTGAATATTAATGTATAATTATTTGATTTAATATTACTGAAAAACGCTATGATTTAGCGTAAGATATAAAAACGTTAAAGACAGATATTTATATCTGTAATATATCTGTAATATATATGTATTGGCACGATGAATGGAAAAATCGAAAAAATCTATCGTACACACATACATACGTATACAATACATAAAAGTTAAAAATAGACGTTTCTCTTTGTGGAAATATTTTTAAAATATGAGCTTTAAACCTAGATTGTTACTTTGAGCACTTAAGCACAAAAATAAACGAACTATAGATTATTGAAATGGATAAAAACAATTTCTTAACAATATTATTTTTATTGTGCAGTATGACGCTTCACTGAGCCAGCTAAAAGTCAAGCTATTATACGATTATCTGAATATATGTTTCATAGATTAGCAACTTTGTCATAGTCACTTGCCAATTGATGCAAAAATGCTAATGATTGACATTAATGACATTAATGTTCATGACCAAATGTCACTCACGTAGTAGTGATTATTACGATAAATATACCGGATAAAGTTAATCAATATTTACCGCCTGCATTAATTAATTACTTAAATAACAAAGTCGCTATATATAATATATATAGTAATATAGTGAGAACGGAGCCACTGAATGGCCATCGTACTGTCCCATTTCCATCAACCACTTGGTCCCACCTCTCACCCTACTGTTTATCTCTATCGCGGGGATACTTTAGGCCAGCGGATTGTCTCGGTTGCAGCATCCTAGGGATGTACCTGTTCGGGGGTAAGTTTTGCATGTGGGCGGACCGGAGTCGGCCCTGCACCTGTGCCGAGGTGGTCTCACGGCACCCATTGTGTCGCTGTGATCGCAAACATTTCAACGACATCGTCTGGGCACTAGTCACTGTTTTTCAGGTACCACTGTTCCTCCCTCTCTTAACACTATATCATAACGAATTTTTTATATGTTTAAAGCGACATACACGTATATATTCGTAGCCAATTGTTCACGGTCTTTTTTCTCCTATACCTACATTCGTGTCCACATTTTCTCTGTCTGTACAGATCGCCGGATCGTATATATATATGTATATATACATATATTTTTCTTCGTGTTAAGCAAACGGACTCAGACATCTGATCCCACTGTTCCCTTAAGCCCGCCCACGCTTCGTCCATTCTTCTTTCTTTGTTATCAGTGCCGAGTGACAGAGCCTTAATGATTGCTTTGTATTTACATGCGTGCAATCGGTATATACGTATACATGTCGACGTTCACCATTTCGTTTACTCGCGCAGATCAAACTGCGCGACGACGACTTTACCCACGAGTGTGTGTTGTGATCTCGATTCAGCACACGCCTCATCCATGTAAAGCAACTAATGTGCTGCAGAAGCCGCTCGAGTTTCTGCCTTTCTATCACGTGTTTCCGTTTACATCTGTATTCTACGATGCAGTCTGATGGCGCATATCGATAACTTTCTAAATTTGTCACTGTACAATTAATAATTATTATGTATTAATGGTATATATGCTTTTATTCGCGCGATAATAGATAATATTCGTATTATAATTTAAAAAGAATAAATGTTCACATAAATGTTAATAAATTAAATAATAAATATATGTTGCTTTTTCTATTTGTTTGTATCGTTAAATCTCATTTTTGTCAGTGTACACACGAAAACTGTTTAAATTCGAATTTAATGAAATACTATTAACAATTACTACGATAATTTTTTGCGCATGTAAACAACAATCCTACTCTAACGCTCGATACTATATGTATAACCGTTTATTCGGTACATTGAATTAATTCCTTTTGAATGTTGATTAAAAAATTTTTTAAACAGCGTGTAACGTTATCAGGCTAGAAGGAGAAGTAGAAGATAGACTGAAGAGCTGATAAAGTTAGATAGACAAATACGTGGATAGAACACGAAAGCTCTCGCAAAGAGAAATTCCTGATAGAAAACATGACGCATGCATTTTTACAAAGTATTGCGGCACTGATTGGCAAAACGTTTCGTACATCTCTATCGAGTATTTGAACGCAACGTCGACTTGTTTTGTACGTCAATCTCTCTCGTGATTGCTTGTATCTAAATGATTTTAATACAAAAAGTAACTTGAAAAATATTCTGTAAAAGTAAGTTGTTTACTTCGAAATCTAGTTAATGTAAATTTTAGTTCAAGAGTTATTTTATTATTTAACATACTTCCATTTTCAGCGTTTAATTTCATATAAACATAAATAACTATATTTAACATGATGTATAATTCAATAGTTGAAATACTGTAATTAAAATTGTTAACACCAATGTATTAATATGCTAACAATTAAGTCAATAGATATAATAGAATCTTGAAATATTGATATACACATTTAATGCATAATAGTATCATAACATTGTTATAATTACTAATTTTACTGAAACTTCATTATATTTGTCCAATAATTTCAATTATTTAATCGTATTCATTATAGCTTGCAACACACAGATGCGCGCGCGTGCGTACAAACCATACAAAGACACACGCACGCACGCACATACACACATACGATTTGAATTTTAACAAATGATATATATTTTTCTTTATCTATGCGCGAACATGTTTTACACTACTATATAAATTTTTGGCACGCTTCGAGAGAAAGAACGTCTTGCCGATCACGTGCCTTAATAAATAAATGTAGACATCTATTTCATTTATATGCAGCGGAAGTCTCTTCCCATTCTTCTTTTTATGTAGATTCTCACACAGGAAGATTGGAATGTCGTTCTCTTCAACGGTATGCAGAAGACGTCTCATTGGGCTGCGCTTTATTTCGTAGCATTGATGACTTTCGGCAACTACGTCCTCTTTAATCTCCTAGTCGCTATTCTTGTTGAAGGTTTCTCGTCGGAGGTAAGGATTAGAAAATAATACGCCGTTCTTCTTATTCAATATGATATTTGGTATGTAATGTAAAAGACAATATGTAATGTAGAACATAAAAATATAAAATAAATATGTATTATAATATTTATTTAAATCTTCCAATCTATACTAAAAATTTAATCTATAAATGGCTGTTTTATATTACAGAGAAATTTGTCTTAATCTGGAAATAGTCAGGTGTGGTGTTTTTATATCCCAAAGGGACAAAAAAATGTTAATTGTTGTAAAATATTGTTTTGGATATATATATCGTTTAATATATTTTCTTTTTCAATAACTAATACTTTACAAACCTTTAAATATGCAATTCCATTAAAAATATGCTTATTTCGTTTAATATTTATTTAATTTCTGTTTAGTTTTTTCTTTTAATATTGATTAATTCATATCCATAATGATTAATTTAAAATATTAATAAATCGGAAAATAATCAGTATTATACGACATTGTTAATAACAATTATTATTTTAATTGAGGTATAAAAATACGCCAAGTGATCGTTTACGTAAAAAAAAATCAGATGATTATTTCCGAATTAAATATACATATCTATATATATCTATGAAAATGTAATTTATAATTATATATATGTATATATGTGTGTGTGTGTGTGTGTGTGTGTGTGTATGTATATATGATCATACGTCTATATGAAGAGTATGTAACTGATAGCGTACTTTGTAGAGAAACGAAAGGAGAGAACGAGAGCAAAGAGAATTGGCGAAAAGGCTCGCCGCAAAAGAGGCTGGAATGGGCAGCGAGGACGGATCGTCGAGAATATCGGGATCACATTCGATCTCTGACAGCGATACATATACCCAGGTAGTTACTCGCAGTCTCTCCAAATAAATAAATCCAGAATCCTATGCTCGTTTATTCCTCATTTTATGTGGAGAAGATTGATTGCAAGCGCGAACATCGCCTCTATTTTAAAATATTCTTTCAAAAATTTTGCAGAAAAGGATCAGCGTAACGCTTTATAAAGATTCGTAAAATATCTAAAAATTCTAAAATATTCAAGCCATGAATTAAATATGCAAAAAATGTAATTTTCGAGTTACATATGTAATATATTATTTATTATATTAATTGATAGAGAAGAGTACGAATATAATTATTACGAACGAGATTAACATAATTTATTTTATTGATTTATCTAAATGTATCAATCATCAAATTTCCCTGCGACTTGTAGGATCAAAAGAATTCGTGGCAAAGTGCAGAAGAACTTAGGAAGTACAAGGACAACCGGGAGAAGCAGAACAGCGTGTGGAAGCAGCGGATCGATGAACCTAAGTGTAATATCCAGAAAGAGAGTAAGATGATGGGTGTGGCGGGTCAGCCGCCGATAATTACTCATACAGCAGCCACTCCTCAAGACTCCCCGAACACCACGTTAGACGTCGGCTACAGAGATCTCAATTGTCGAGCAGTTTATCCGGCTGCTGCTCTTTCAATCGAGTCCATCGATCGATCTGGTGTATGTTATTTCATTTTCATTAAAAAAAACCTCATTTTTATACGACGTAGACAGAAGTTTTTGCTGTGCGAGATTGATATATATAATAATACATTCGTTCCTGTACTTGTAAAAATCGTTTTTTACATCAAGTTTTAGATCAGTTAATATCGCAAACAATTCTTATACAATTTTGAATTCAAAGATTATACCTACTGTATTTTATAGGAATTGCAAATTAAGGTACATTGCGCGAAAATATGATAATGACGAGTGCTTTGTATTTGACAGAGTCAGTGCAGTATACCCTCGGGATTGCTAAAGCTACCCGACGTATCCAACAAAATACCGACGAATAACTTAATAGCTGGTCAATTCCCGAGACGCATAAGCCTCGTTACGGCCGTTGTTAATCCCTCGACGAGGGACTCGAGTTCTAGGTATCTACGTTTTCTCCGTTACATTAAATGCCCTTCTTTTTTTCTGATACCACTTCTTTCCATTTCAGTCCGCCGAGGGTTCAAAGAGGATACTCGTGGCGCTTGTCGCGGCCATCTTTGGGAAGGAAACGATGGTCGCAAAGTGATGATGAGCACACCGGCCATACTACTGTACTAAACAATGGGCGCAGTACTCTCGTTGGATCCAATTTAACGTACGTTGTAAAAATATTATCCCAAATTATTCTCGAAAAGCACGAATAATTAATTAATTAATTATCGACGTTTAGAATATACTAAGCAAACGGATTTGCAGCATTGTATTATAACATGCAATATTTGTTGCTGTTAATTATTTTATATACATTAAATTAATATAGAAATAATTAAATAAATATCACGATATAATAATTGTGATATTAACAAATTTCTTTCAGATTTAATGGCGGTTATTTACACGGTTCGATAAGAAACGATACTCAACGCGATGCGCCCAATAATCGAACTACCGTCCTGACAAGCAATAATCGTAGTTTGAGTCCTAATAATTCGCTCGAAAGCCATGCTCCATGGTCGATTCGTCGATACACAGTTACGCCTAATCAGGTAAATTATGCGACACAATATTTTTATTCTTTGTTGACATTTCTTAGATTATAAATTGTTATTATACTTTATTATTGTGTTGATTTTATATTGCGTGTTGCCCGTTGAGAATATTTATTGTTAACATTAAAAAGTGCTGTTTAAAATAATATAATAATAAAGCAACATATATATGTATATGCTGCAGAAAGGACGATTTTGCTAAAACATCTAAAAATGTAATTATATAGGTACAGATTTGAAAATAATTTTGTTAGGTATACTATCAAAAGAATTATATAGAACATCCGTACTGGTTGCTAGAATATATTATAAAAACTTTTTGTAGCGTGTTGTTCATCACGTTTCTCAAGATTCCTACATAATTATTTTGATGGTCTAATAAAATTATTTTTAGATTTGTAGCTAAATTTTAGATACTTCAGCAAAACTGCTTCATAAAGTTCTTTTTATATATAATTAAATAAACATTATACTTTACATATACATCAAGATCTTTGTTTTAAACTGTCGAAATAGAAAAGTTGATTAAGAATTCCGTCAATTTTTATAGAATACGTACAATTATTGATATGTGATTTACAGATGCGATGGATCGGTGAGCTTTCACGGAGAAATTCACTGCGCGGATACGAGAATGTTCAGACGTCCACGAGGAAAACGCTACCATTGGATGAAATGCTCGCACCGTCCTCGACCCCACGCACGATCAATAATCTCTCGATGGAGACTGGTCCGCTGCCAAGAATCAAACGACTCCGTGAACAAGAAGAGGAACGTCCGAGAGCAGGTGGCGAGCAAACCCCGCCATCGAATGGTCATGGTAGCGCAAGCAGTATCGAAAGAATAAAAAAAATATTCATGTTTTTTGAACCTAAAGGCTGCTTGCAGGAACGCGACAATTATTCCTTATATTTATTCCCACCGAATAACAGGTAATATTATAGATAGGAGTAATGTTGCTTGATTAGCATTTGAAGTTTTACTACAAACTGAAAAAAAATGCTAGGGAGATAATAATAAAGATATAAGGATATACAGTAAATTAACCACTAGAAAAAAAATGTAGAGAGAAAGTTTATCATATAACGTTATTATTAATATAACGTTATTATAATTAAAGAGTGTATGATGTACAATTCACAATTTTCTCTGCAGATTTCGCATCTTGTGTCAATGGCTCGTGGATCAAAAATGGTTCGACAATGTGGTATTGCTATTTATTGGATTAAATTGCATTACTCTAGCGATGGAACGACCGAATATACCGCCAGACAGTCGTGAGAGAATTTTTCTATCTACCGCGAATTACATTTTTACTGCTGTTTTTGCCATCGAGATGTTCATTAAGGTATACATATCAATATAA
This sequence comes from Cyphomyrmex costatus, assembly GCF_001594065.2. Classification (NCBI taxonomy): domain Eukaryota; kingdom Metazoa; phylum Arthropoda; class Insecta; order Hymenoptera; family Formicidae; genus Cyphomyrmex; species Cyphomyrmex costatus. The sequence continues at coordinate 1,313,432 of NW_017275130.1, forward strand.
TGTTTAAAAAATTTTCTCACAAAAACATTTAATAATTTTGAACAAAACTGATGAGTAAAACTTTTATTGTTTCACGATAACTGCAGAAAAACGATAAACGAGAGAAATTATTATAATATAATTTATAAAAAATCGCTCATAATTTACATTTTAACGTTCTGTAGGTCGTTGCAACGAGTATGTTATATGGCGCAGACGCTTATTTTACATCAGGTTGGAATATTATGGACGGATCTCTTGTTATCATTTCTATAATTGATTTATCGATGTCGTTACTCTCGTCTAGTAGCCCCAGAATATTTGGCATTTTAAGGGTAAGATTATTATTCTTATTAATAAGTATCTTGTGTTTTTTTAACCTATCCAATAATAGCACAATTCTGATTAAACTGTTTAAAATATTTAAAGTTTAACATTGTTTGATAATACATATTTAATCTTGGGACTAAATTATAATAAACATGTAAATACAGTAAATTTAATTCTAATATTATATATTTTCTCTAATCGATTATCTCTGTGAAAAAAAACATAGGTATTTAGACTACTGAGATCACTGAGACCTTTGCGTGTCATCAATCGTGCACCTGGTTTAAAGCTGGTTGTCCAGACATTGCTGTCTTCATTACGACCCATCGGCAACATCGTTCTTATTTGCTGCACGTTTTTTGTCATCTTTGGTATTCTCGGGGTTCAGTTGTTTAAGGGTGCGTTCTATTATTGCGAAGGCCCCGATATAAAGAATGTACGCAATAAAACGGACTGTCTGTCCGATAAGCGAAATCTGTGGCTGAACAGAAAGTACAATTTCGACGATCTCGGTAAAGCGCTTATGTCATTGTTCGTTTTATCGTCACGAGATGGATGGGTAAACATCATGTATACTGGTCTAGACGCTGTCGGGGTCGATCAACAGGTAAGAAAATTACAGCGAATGAGAGTAAATATTTTTTCCTCCGCCAATATTTTCCCGTCAATTGATCGCAAAGAAATTTTTCCACAAATGCTAATTTAGATAAGCAGATGTTTTATACGTAATTTACAGCATGATAGTTTTCGAAGTGTGTTCAAAATAGTATTTATATAATTTTTATATTTCTAATACGCTGAATCTCCCCAAGTACTCATGTCATTTCCAACAAAATGATTACAGCCTATCGAAAATTACTCTGAGTGGCGATTATTGTATTTCATCGCGTTCATATTGCTGGTGGGTTTCTTCGTGCTGAACATGTTCGTCGGAGTGGTGGTCGAAAATTTTCATAGATGTCGTGAAGAACAGGAGAAAGAAGAGCGCGTGCGAAGGGCGGCTAAACGCGCGTTGCAAATGGAGAAAAAGAGACGAAGTGAGTGGCCGCTCGGTCAACTAGGTTAATGCCACTTCTACATCACGCCAAGCAGATGACGGGTCGAAAGACACCGATGTGTATGCAATAACGATAATTTTCAGAGATGCACGAGCCGCCGTATTACACCCGTTATTCTAAGGCACGGTTATTCGTCCACAATGTTGTAACATCCAAGTACTTCGATCTGGCGATCGCTGCCGTTATCGGTCTCAATGTCGTTACGATGGCGATGGAGTTTTACATGATGCCGAAAGCGCTCACTTATGCACTGAAGATCTTTAATTATTTCTTCACTGCAGTTTTCATTCTCGAATCCATAATGAAACTTGTCGCCCTCGGCATACAGCTTTATCTAAAGGACAAGTAAACAGCCTATTTTTTCTTTTCAGTATTTTTATTAACACGTTTTTATCAAGAATCACGCCGTTGGTTGTAAAATAAGTAGATCCATAGTCCATAAAAAAAAGTCCTAATGGCGTTCTTCTTGAAGGTGGAACCAATTGGACGTGGGAATAGTAATACTATCAGTGGTCGGCATCGTGTTAGAAGAGGTCGAATCTAAGATTATCCCCATTAATCCCACGATAATTCGCGTAATGCGGGTGTTGCGAATAGCCCGGGTGTTAAAGCTCTTGAAAATGGCGAAGGGCATACGTGCCCTCTTGGACACGGTGATGCAAGCGTTACCGCAAGTCGGAAATCTGGGACTATTATTTTTTTTACTTTTCTTTATATTTGCTGCGCTAGGGGTGGAACTTTTTGGTCGACTAGGTAATTGATATTATGATACGAATTTAATTAGTTCTTAGGTGACCATAAAAATAGTTAAAATTTTTTATTTGCCTGCGCTCGATTTAGACGCATCACACGCGCTGTATGCTTTATTCTATCATTTATCACATGCAAAAAGAAGAAGAATGAAGCTTATAGCGCGTAATCGCCCAAATCGAACGCAGCTGTTGAACAATATTAATTTTTCACCGCAGAATGCAATGATGATATGCCTTGCCAAGGTCTTGGCGAGCACGCGCACTTTAGTAACTTTGGCATGGCCTTTTTGACGCTTTTCCGGGTCGCCACTGGTGACAATTGGAATGGAATCATGAAGGACACGCTAAGGGACGATTGCGATGATGCGGCGGACTGTGTTAAAAATTGTTGTGTGAGCAGTATCATCGCACCAATATTTTTTGTAATTTTTGTTTTGATGGCACAATTTGTACTGGTAAACGTCGTCGTCGCTGTGCTGATGAAACATCTGGAAGAAAGTCACAAACAGGTGACGTTTTCAGATAATTTTATATGTTAGATTCGACTTTATTTCGATTACAAGGGTACGTGTGTGATATTTTAATTTCAGATGGAGGACGAGCTCGATATGGAGACACAATTGGAGAGAGAATTAGCGGCGGAGCAGGAAGAACTTCTCGACGAAGAAGATGAGGACGACATGGTGATGAATGGCAGAATAAATGGCGATGAAGATGACGATGAAGATTATAAAGAACGCGAGTCGATGGTGGTAAACGATAAAATACACGTAAGACCAGGATTAGCTAAAGTTCGGTCTTTACCTGCAAATTTTATTTACAATCCACCGAGGGAGAGAAACGTCGATGGTGAGAGCATTATCTTGAATAAATTAAAAGTATTGCACTGTAATGAAATCATAAGTTGACAACAATTTAATAATAATTGCCCTAAGATGATCGAATATTTGTATAAAATTAGATGAATTCAATTTGAGATATAAATGTTTTTTTTTTACAATTATTTCAAAAAACTAAAGTTTAATTTTTTTCTTAAAATTTTGTCATGCTGAATATATAATTTTATGTTGCAACATTTCTACGTCTGTTTTTGTAATACATCCTGTACAATTGCAGATTTTGTCATACAATTTTATAAATCTTTTCCTATCGGAATAAGAGGGAGTTATTAACTATTTACAGAAAGGAGAGAGAGAGAGAGAACTGTCTTATGTATTTTTTAGATGCCTCGATTTCCGTATCCTTGGACGAGAAACGTCGTAGTTCCAGTTCAAGACCGTCCAAGTTTAAGTCAAAACGCAGGCAAACCTTCCATTCGAGCCATCATCAACGAAGGTCACTGCTGCCAATGCACTTTGAGGTCGCCGAAGTTTTTGAGAAACCTGTGAGTAATCTGAGCGTACCTCGAATTATTCCACATCGCAGTTACGCCACAACTAGTCAAGACGTCAGTCGAATACAACGTCAGAAATTGCCGGTAAGGATTCATATTTCAGATTTTGAATAAAAAATAGCATACATCAATTATAATATAAATTATTATAAATAAAAATCAAAGTATATTATTTACTCATTTAACGAGTCAGATTTTTTATTATTTGCCTTTATTATCTATCTACAACAAAGAAATAATGTAACACTGGAGTGGTCCAAATATGATTTTTTCGTATATGAATACAAATCAATAATATGATAACAATCAATTTTGTATGAATACAAATTGAGAGACATATTTACACATGTAAATGATGTCTGCTCGCGTCCTGCATAATTATAGCTTCGCAACGGTTGTTTTTGTCGTCATTATTGCAACGTGCAAACAAATAATACTGATTGTGAGTGCAGTGGCATTGTTCAAGTTTATAGCATCAAGAGTATAATATGCAATCGAAGGTACAAATACTCAACCATATTTGTTTGAACATTGCAATAACAACTACAGAAACAACTGCTACGAAGTTGCAACTCTGTAGGGCGTGGAGCACTCTCACCTGTCATTCACAATTAGCGTGAATACATGACGCGTCTATGACGCCCTAAAATATCGGTATGGATTTAACACCAGGCGATATTTATATAAACTACTTTGAGTTTTGACTCTGAGTACTGAAAATATACAGTATACACATTGTGAGTTATAAAGTTTTGGTGCTCGCAGTGAATAATGGAACGTAGTCATAATTCTCACTGTTGGTTAATATTAATGTCAACATATACGTGTATGACATAGATTTATGATCCTTTTACAGTAACATCATAAAGTGATATATATAGATTCAAAAACACCATCATGGTGTTAAAAAATCCATATCAATATTTTTTAAAGTGCAACGTTAAATCATAAATAAAGTCTCATTCGTATTTGAATTACTATTGTAAAACAAATTCTCATTTCCTCTTTATATTAGTAAAAAAAAAGTTTTCCTAATGTTTAACAAAAATTATCATCCAGGATTAATGAAATATCGAGATATAATTAACATCAATTTTGCAGGTGACTACCAGTGAAGCGCGTGAAAATAAATCTCTGTTAACCGTAAGCAAGCCGCCGATCAGCCCCTCATTGGTCACTTCCCCTGGTTCGAGCAGCACTCTGAGCGTTCCGCCGAAATTGACCAGCGATCGTTACCTGATGCCAACCGCCGAGATCTACCCGTCCAAGGCGACAATGAGCCGCCGGACATCGAGCGACACGCAATCACCGACGCCATCAGATACGACGAGTGCAAGCGCCGGTACTAGCAGTACACGAACGCCCAGCATCGCAAATGGCTATGTCGGTGGCAAAGCTCGACTGGAGGAACCAAAGAAGAAGATGACAGAAGAGAGAAGACGCCCGACGACAACGACGGTACCGACGCCGCCCCAAGAAGACCTTGATGTGCAGTCTGTTATCAACGAGAGGAGACCGTCCAAGTTGAAAACGCATGATGCTGGCGCGTCCACCACTACCAGCATCGCCAGCGATCAATACAGCGCGATGATCCGCGGTGAGGGTTACAGCCATATCTATGTCACTACCGAGGAGAGATCCGATGAAATCCCTTCGCCATGTGGCAACGCGAGTGAAAGTACCGGTACCGGTAGCCTGAGCGTCGCTGGCAGTCTCAGCGCCGTCGCCAGCATCAGCGTCGCCGTGAGTGCTGGCGCGGCTGGTAGCATCAGCAATGGTAGTGGCAACGGTAGCGGCAGCCGAAGCGGCAACGGCAGTGGGAACGACGGTGGAGTGCATATCGGTGAGGGCGGCGCCATCGGATCTGACGTGAGAATATACGTGGACGACACAGACTCGGCAAGCAGCAGCAACGGGCAACGGCGCGGCGGCAGATTGCGCGACGACGAAATCCAGGACGTCTCGACTACCATCTCCTCTACTACGACGATGAGAAATGGTAGAGGCAGTGGCGACACGGACGAAAGCAAGGAGATACCCGAGAGACCGTCCTCCACTGGCGGATCGTTGGATCCGCCCTCTTAATCCAGGGCGAGCGAGCCAATATAGTCTCTAGTTGTACGTACGAAATGTTTCCAAGGGATGAAACATGGTACACATATTGTATTATACACATGGTATACACTGCACGGCGGAAACACATTATGGTGAAAGATCGCGGGAGGGATTTAAGAAAGGGCTCTAAGAAAGACTGTAGTGCATGACAATATAGTCGTTATATTATAGTCACTTCGCCGCCGTGAACTTGCCAAAACGAACAAGTCGAGCATTTAGAGAGAGGTTGAACTTTTTGGGAGAAAGAGTGAGAGAGAGAGAGAGAGAGAGAGAGAGAGGGAGTACGAAAAACATATTCTGCGCATCATGTAAAGGAGATACAATCGCGCGGACGGCATGATATAATTAGGGAAATCTACTGTGTAGCCCAAAACAGCTACACAAAGCGCGACGTGCGCGTATAATATAACTTGAAAACCTATGACAATCTCTTATTGCCAACGGAACTAATTTCGTTGTTCCGTTTCCGAAACGTCGATGGAAGTCGATTCGTAGGAATTGGTAGAAAGAAGAACGACGTAGATCGCGTCGATAAAAATTAGAAAGAGAGAGAGAGAGAGAGAATTTTAGTAGTTTATAACTAGATCTTATGTCGAATCTACGCGACAAAACTGCAATTAATTGGACCACACTGTCTCGCCTTTCCTTATTCTCTAACTCTTGAAAATTACGCGGGGTTCGCCGATTGGAAATCAAAGATGTCTACAATCGATCGATGTGGATTGTGTTCTAGTAATTGGATCGATTATAATGGAAATGATTATTAATAGGCAAAATTGGACCGATGTAATTTTTTTGCGATTATATTATATATACATGTGCCTGATCTTTTAACTAGAATAATGTACTAGAATAATCTCAGATTCATATAAATTCAACTTTATTTCTAGTTTAAAAAAATATAATAATTGTTAAATCAGTCTTGTACGAGAGTACAGAAATAATAACAAAGAGGTTGTGATTTTCATAATTAATTTTTTAAACCAGACTCAAAGATCGATCAATTGTGACGATTATTGGACAATCGGCGTTCGAGAATCGTGATTTATCTTCGTTTCGTTCACTTCACTTCACTCTTTTCACACATTAGAGCGTTCTTCTCGTTGACATCTGTGATATACTTTAATCGTAGTGTATTTCCTAACGGTAACAGCAAATATCAGAATGAAATCGTAACATCAGTAACAGCAGCAACAACAGCAGCAGCAAGGAACAGCAACAATTTAAGGATGATAGCTGACTTTTTAATAAAACGAAAACCAATGTTTCAGTGGCTTTCGTGGGGCGTAAAAATAGAGAGACAAAACAGAGATAAATAGGAACTCTATACTGTACATACATACACCTACGAATATTCTATACTCTACACTTGGTGTGGTTTATTTTGATACTACCGCGTGCGGTAATATATTTAACGATTGTCGAAGTAAATCTAACAAAAAAAAAAAGAAATAAGAATAAATAACTCTATGCCTTTTACGAGCGTTGACGAACCTTCGTGCGGTGGTGGTGCCCGCGTTCTTTTCTTTTCAGCTGCAAATGGGCGACCGACGACTTCAACCACCCTTTTGTCAGGTCGAAGGTGTAGTCGCTAAAATTATATTCAAACGCGCCGGGTGCGTCGCATTGCTTGAAAAAAATTAGTGGTAATTGTCGACCGATCGATCGCATGGTCGATACTACATTTCATTTAAAAAGCCTAACAAAATCTCGAGTCGAGCTGCGTTTTTGCATTGAGCTTAAGTGGAATTCCTAATCCAATACTAATCAGAACAGTTTTACTTCATCATTGAGGACTTCGGTGGAAACACTTTGGTGCGTAGTGGTTCCATGGAGTTTGCGCTTAACACCAGAATGGCTGAGAATTTGCACTCTAGAAAAAATAACGTACGCTGTTATGTCTCTTTGCTTAAATACTATCAATGATATTTTATAGTGCACGATTGTGTGCACGCGTGATCGAAATTCGCAGCGTGCCTCTCGAAGCTGTGAATCGCATACTACATTTTCTATACTTAATTATTTCTAAAGAGATTGACTTTCACAAATCGAGATGTTGGAAATTACTGTTATACATCATGTTATTAAGAGAAAGTAAGACTTGAAACTTTTACAAGATCACAAACTTTGTAAGATTTAAAAAGAATATTGTATAGTAATTCGTGTGAAAAAAAATGTCTTTGCCATTCTGGTGATAAATCTCAATTGGAAACAATGTAGCACAAAATAAATATAGCAAAAATAGACAGAAAGCAACGAACGATTCCGAATTGCTGTCAGATCATATTGAGTTGAATCCAGATCAATCAAATGAGTATGAACAAACGCAAATGAACGATGATTTGCATTTGAAGCAAGTTGTTCATTTGAGTTTGTTTACTTGGTCTAGATCCGGCTTTATTTTAAGAAAAGTACATAGATAATCTCGTATTCATGCGCTTACGTACATGTACTCGCGTTTCTTCGGCACCACGACCGGCTCTCGATAGCTCGATAGCGTTAGACGACTGACCTCCGAATTATAGTTACTCTAGACGCGCCGATTACGGTCATGCGCGAGTTCGCCGATCAGCTGCACACGTATCGATAGTCCGGCAGTTGCGTACTGTATTAAAAAAAAAAAAATACATAGAAACACATCGGTTCAAAAGGGTGAAGACAAAGTAAAATGTTGTTACAAAATTGTACGATCATGCGTATGTACCTACGCATGATACGGAAAGAGGAATGTCGTATCAAAATTTGCAGCGTGCCTCTTGAGTCTGTTCTTCGCCCGTAGAGAAGGCAGTGCGTAATCGTCGAATTAATAAAAATGATAAAACTATTAAACTAAACATAACGAAGAGAAGCGGGAAACCAAGGTTGGGCCGCGGCTGGCCCCCCCAAGATATATAACGTGCTATTTTAATTACGGTAATGAGGCGTGTAACGGCCGGTGTAAAACCGCCAGAGAGAGTCTTTTCCTGTCTGCCTGATATCCTGCGTGTACGCGCTTAATGACTGGTGAGATGCGAAACTTTGGCCTCGCTCCATCACATGAGCCGGAGAATACGATAAGAATGTAGGGTACGTGTGCGACGGAGAACGCATGAGGGGAGGTTCGAGGTAGCGGAGAGTTCGAGGGAAAAAACTAAATATGTACAAATGTAATAAATCGTGCGACGATTACGTTGAACTGGTCTATTGCTTTTATTGAGTAACCACCCACAGTCCTGATTTACATTCAGCATTTAAATATTGCGTGGGTAACATTCCTTGATGTCAAATCGTAATTTGGTTCGGCACATCCAATCAATCAACGAAAGTCTGTTAGTTACGATGATAATTTATTATAAAGTTACCACTTTTATTATTATTATGAAATTTGTTGTAAATTCAATCGAGTTAAATTTTATTGTTGTATCCTTTACTGAATTTTATTTGATGAAGCTATAAGTTACATATCACTCTCTTCAAAAATGACAATTCAAAAAAGAAATTTTCGAGTTATTATTATGAGCGAGATAGATAAACATTACCTTATCATTTATTAAAAATGAGCTTACTTAACTTCGTAAAAAATTATCAAAATCGTATTCTAAAAAATCATAACTCTAAAAGGAATATAGTTTTTTTTAAAAATCATCAAAATCGTTACAATTATGAAAGAGTGATTTTTTAAGAATCGTGAAATAAAAATGACAAAGGTGACATTTGATCATGTTAAAATATATTTTTTTATAGATATTATTTGATTGGTAAATAATTTTCTGTTAAGTTGAAAGTAGTTTTTCTCTTATTCTAAGAAAACTTTTTTTCTATTTATATTACTTTTGAAGTAAGAAACCGATAATGTTTTATAAAAAATATAACCTTCATGTACTTGATACATTTATGTTTCACTAAGTGTCCCGTGCACCCGTATTCTGTAGATACACGTATACTCTGGATTGCCACTATTAGAATGTACTTTCATCTCAATTATATCATACGTCTTTTTTGCTCGATTCTATAAACAATTTTTTCATCTCATGTAATTGAGTACAAAAATTAAAAATTAAGAATTCCAAAAATACATGTTAATTATATAGAAGTCTATTCGTATACTACCTGGACCTCGAAGTACTGCAACGGCGAACCAGTATTGTCGTATGTAAAACTGCCAAATGAAAAAGGCTTCTTATCATCCGGATCTGACAAACCCTATAATACATATAATATGCGACAGGCAGCTGTTTAAAATACGATAGCTGTACGTTTATATACATATAACGGTACTAATAAAGTATTTGTTCATAATATTGCAATATACATATAATGTTACATGTATAGTTGCATAATCAGCTCACCCAAATAGAAAAATCTTTCGGCGCCGTAGCAGTTTCCCCAGTAGGGGATATCAATGAAGAGATGTGTTCAAGGCTAACTCCGGACACGTGCACGTAGCCGAGTAATCGAATTACCACGCTGCCGCTACTGCCCTTGAAGGCCCAGCATTCGCCCGGCAAAACGCCGGTCTGGTAAATACTTTGGGATCAGAATATCAGTGATATTAAATATAGTCAGGTAACCTGTATTACAGCCCGGGGTGTGTTCTGCTGTTGACAAAGCGGTATGCCGAATAGATTGAGCACAGGTGCACCGGTCGAGTATGGTTCGGTGTCTCGTGTCGAAAGGATCGCACCGCCTGCGGATAAAGGATTATGTGACGATGCGTCAAAAATGCACATTCTTATGTAGAATTAACATAGAGTCATAATGACCATACAACGTCATATATTATAACTTTATTTTATTTGTCACTCATAAATGAACTTACGATGACGTCATTATGATATTACTATGGCTTTACTTAGATTATTATGCCCTTTCTTATAATCTTTTTTTATTCCAAATAGATCAAGGAAACATCTATATTTATGAAAATTATCAAGGAAACAACTATTTATAAGAAAAAAGATAATTTTACAATTGCAAAAAAATGTATTGCATATCTTTATAACTAATAGAATTGTATAATAATTTTAGGGGAAAATTACAAAAATTAGTTATTCTTAAGTAGACTAAAAAAAAGGAATATAAAAAAGCCACATGTCCCTTTGTGTGTAAGTATCCTACTTACGCATGAAATTATTAGCAGGTCGCAGCAGAGCGCCCTTTAATTAACATGTTCTGTATAAAAAAAAGATACGTAAAAATAGATTATTGGATAGAACCTGAACTTTCAAGAGCGTAATCCGTTCTTCCAGTTTTGTCGGCATCATACGTCTGTAATTCATTTTTCACCATATTTCTAACGGTCTCCGGAGACAAAACCTTCAGTAAATTCTTCGTATGCAGACTCATTTCTGTTGTAACGTGTACTTGTGAGGAATGTTAGAAACTTACAAAATCATTTGTTGAATAGAAAGATAAAAATATAAATATAAAATAATAAAAATAAAAATATAAAAATATAATGAAATATAATTAGACGCGCGTGAATGATACAAAGAGAATGGCTTTCATTACGTTTCATAAACGCTTACGATGTAAATAAGCATAATACATCGCTCTATTTATTTAGTCGATATATTTGACGTCAGAAAAATGCCACTGCACCAGATGCAACATCCGGTCAACATTTATACATCGCACCTTTCTTACCCTCGGAAACTTCATTCCTCAAGTTGAGAATGGCTTCTGATATTTTTGGAATCACGCTGCCTACTTCCTTCAATTTACTCTTCAGCTCATCGCGCATCTCCATTACATTCTTCACTTCTAGCTAATGCATTTTTTGCAGAAACAATAATATAAACGTCAATTGTATCGTGTAACAACAATATTAAAGTAAAAAATGTTTACTTTGGAAAAATATTGTCATAGCTAACAGTTACCGAGAGAGTACCCAAATGAGATCTGAGATTTCCCAAGTCTGCTTTAATCATTTTTAACGACGCACTTGCAGAATATTTATCGCAGAGATGAGATACGGACATCGCTAAAAATAACGGAATTCCATAACATAAATTAAATTTATACAGATTTTATAAATCGATCACATTAGAGATATTAAGAGAGTTAATTGAAATTTTTTAAAGTTAATTTATTAAAGAGATTTTGTACCGAGCATTGACGTAATGACGCAGAAAGCAAAAGGTTTGATGAGTTTATGATACCAAGCGGATCGTTGATTGCAACTTGCTGGAATACCCGGACAATTCCCTGCGTTAACGCAACAGAAAGCGTTCCGTGCGCTCATCGGCGTCGTTTCATTACGTAATTATGACTACTGGAAAAAATGTACTTTAAAAAAACGTGCTAATTCGACGAAATAAACTTGTCAGATATTGGTGATGCTTTTTATGAGTGTTTCTTTTTATGAGTAATAGTACGTGTTTTTGCCAGGCGTATACATCAAAACTTGGATCATTGACAATCGGCATCGCCTGTATATTTACATAATCGATATATTGCAAAAAAGATGAATCACGATTCAAAACACGTAAACTGTGTATACAGGGAGGTAATATACATGAGAATGATAAATAAATATCAAAGTTCTGGTTTTTTTGAAAGAAAAGATTCATTCTATTTTAATGAAATATTCAAATATATTTTGTTATTCTATTTTCATGTAATTTATTTGTAGGTGTACAAGATATGTACAGGGTAAATGTAGACATTGCATTGTAGACATACATATAATTTTCCAAGCGAGCAACTTTTTCGAATAATCATGCAAAAACATGTAATCCAATTCCATTGGCGGATATTGCACATATTTTTTAGACGAGGTAGAAGAACACTCATAATTCTCTTCATATAAATCTATAAATTGCTATGATCTACAGCAAAATTTAGTACATTTTTTGCGAATAAAATCTGTCGCTTTAAATAACATAAAAATTGTATATGACATAATGTTCGCCTGCTTTAAAATATTTTACATCTTCAAAATTACGTGTGTAGAATTACATTTGCAACAATGTGTGTTATACACAATACATAAAGCATAATACTAATAAAATAGTATAAAAAAAAGATCTATAAAGTTATATCTTTGGTGATCAAATCGCCAATCTAATTTTCGTTGATCTTATTGTTAAATAAAATAACAAAATCACGAATGATAGTAACATATATAAAAATGTTACTTTTGTATCCAAATATTATGTTTTTTCTTCGATACTAAAACTATGTTACATTGTGTGATGTAATATCGGACGCTTAATGTCACTATACATTTTTCAGGGCGGCATGTATACGTAAATTGAGTCGAGTTTCAAAGTCGTAATCTTTGTACTGAGTTTGCGCTTTTGATAAGAAATTTTTGCCTTCATTAAGATTCTAAAATATGAAACAATAAAGTAAGAAATAACGAATATATAAACGAAAATATAGACGATGTGTATACTTACGTTATTGTTACTAAGGCTACTTCCTAATTCGTACAAGGCAAACGCGCTGACATGCTGATCGTACTCGTCCTTGGACGGATACCTACATTTCAGACAATTTCGAAAACTTTTAATAGCCGCTTCGGTGTCCTCTAGATAAAGGTATGCTGCACCTTCAATAAGATCAGTCAAACCCACCATTGGTTCCTCGGAATGGTTTTCCTTGCATTCTGATAATAAAGTTACATAATAAGTAAGATAATAACGATCTTTTGTAGAAAGATTAACAAGTTATCATAAAATATTTAAATGGCATCTCAATTTTTCAGACTAAATCAATTTCCATGCTAACAAATTGCAAATTTTATCATTTACACATTTTAAAATACAAAACAAATGATATTAAAAATTAATCTATTATTATATATATATATATATATTGTATATATACCATAAGATATTTCTCGCAGCGATTCGGTGGAACAAGACGGAAGGGCATTCCACAAGTACAATGCTTCATATACGAGCAACTTATAATACAAAACTGTGTAAGGATGCCCGGTTTCTTTATCAACGATTTTCGGCAGCCTACGCATGATGAAGACATCGAGTTGCGATTCGTTTTTCGTCTCATGGAACCAAGGAAGAATCTTACCGTACAGCGACAGAAGAACGTCAAACTTTCCGTTCGCTCCACAACAAACTGTAAACATGGTATAATCTAAATATAAAAAAAATCTAATCTGCTATTTAGATATCAGGGTGATAAGTTACCCATGGCTAAGTACGCGTAGAAGCCCTTGGACCACCTCGACTGCTGCTGCAACTGCAGTAAGGATCGATACGCTTCATCGTAGCTGAAGCGTATCACGTGGCACCAAGCCACCTCGTGTAAACACAACAGTTTGACTTCCCTCTGAGTTGCAACCTCCACAGCTTTGCCGAACGCTTCTAGAGCCGCATCAACATTTCTCTGCGAAACGATTGGATCATGCAACATTGGATACTATATTATATTAAAGTCGAAATATATGAAATTGAGAATTCATCCAGACGATAACAACTTATGAAACATTTACACGCATTTAGGTGTGATATTTATAATCCATTCTTATTTTAAGACCAACTTAAATAATATCTTAAGATGTTAATACGGTTTTGATTGGTTCGTGATTTTAACATTGTCTTAAATATAAAAATCGATTATGAATACTGTATACTGGATGTTTATAAACGAAAATCTTAATAAGATATTTTTTAAGCATATTGAAAGAAGGATAAGAATTAACTTATACAGCCTAAATTAAAAGAAATTATAGAAAATAATGTTTGGTGCTCAAATGTTTGATCTATTAATTAATACCTCTAAACGTTCCATTCTGCCAGTGAAAAAAAGAAAAAGGGCAGAATTCTGGAATTCGGCATGACATTCAGCTACCAGCTGTTTCGCTGCTGCGACCCCCGCTTTTACATTGGATCCGTCCAGTGCGAAAAACGGACGTACAATTGTATGATACCAAAGGAGGGATAATCTACGAAAATAATAGCTTATTGACTAATCGAATAGTATAGAAAATGTCTCAGACTACAATAAACGCGGACATTAATATAACGGAGAGTAAATATGATCAATTATAGAAAATAAGATTCAATGAAGAGTACAGTACCACGCTTTTAAAGTAAATATTTTATGCAAATGATAAATTATTATTCCCCAGTTTGTAAAAGAATATACTTAAGGGAAGACATTCGAAATCCATAACACACTCACGTAGCAAGCGGTGCACGCATATCTTCGCCAAGTCGTGCGTACATAAGGGCAGTAAGACCAGACTGCCTGTTACCTTCAAAGCCGAAAAAGTGGATCACTTTCAGCACAGAAGGTGGCAAAAGACTCACGCACAGTTGGTATACACCATAACCGAAGCTTGCGGCCGACATTAAACGTGTCACCTCAGCCGGTTCCACGAAACTGCGAAATATACTCTGCTTAATTATTAAATTTTTAAGCACGAGCTGCGCGAGAATAGACCGTGTGAGCGAAAGAGGAAGAAAAGCAAAGTGATTCAAGCTAAATTGTAAATTTTATTTTCGCGAAGCAAACATTATATAAGCAGTGTGTGAGTTTATTGGTGCATAATTACAAATCGTGTTTGACGTGATCGGAAATTCAATCAAGCATTCCGTGAAATGTATCGATAAGTGCCAACACGTAATGCCTTTCTCTCGTGAGAGGAGAGGATGATGGGTAAAGAATGAAAAGAAATGAGAAGACTTGAGTAAGAAGAAACAACAATTACGGTGTCTGTTGTTCAGACGTGATGCCAGTGAGCGAGAAGAACATTGATAGAGAGCTTCGCAGACCTGATGGCGATGACATTGGTGTCACGTTGTTCGTGTAACCGTTGCAGGATGGTATCGACCATTCCGAAGATTCTGGACTCTGTGGACTCTGCAGAGAGGATCCATTGCTCGGATTGATGCAAGACGGGCTGAATCCTGTAAAAAATTAAATATCTTTATAATATATGTATCTGTTAAAAGTGATCCATTAATTATGTATAAAGATAATAAAAAAACAATCGCAAATTATTTATTGAAGTCTTATTAATTCATTGGATTTCACTTAATAAAACTATAGCTGTTATGTGTGATTAAATATTGTCATTTCCATAAAGCTACTACGAACGAAATGGTAATTTTCTGATCTCTTTCTAACTTTACATATCAATGTAACGCACCGGTCGGATTTGTACCGAAAGTGCGACGATACAATTGCGAGATCTGATTGTACGCGTGTTGATAAACACGCCAAGCTTTACGAAGCATCCAGCAACCACGAACGTATCCAGTTAACTCTTGTTGAAGAAACAATGATACAGCTGAGAATACCTGCGTATCCGCTAGAACTATTTGACGCTCTAATTTATTCACGTAGTCCTTCTGAAATTAGTTTAATAATTATTTCTTTTTTTTTTATTGATTCAATCGTCTTGTGAGTTTACTAACGTAAGTATTTTATGATCCGTGATATTCGTTGTATCAATGTTAATAATCAAAGCTGATCTTTCTAATTTTATATATCATATCAAATAGAAATAGTTAGAAGACTCCAGAGGACAAAACTTTTTGATTTAGTGCAATAAAAAATTTTGCACTATTATAAAAATCATTTTTGACACGACCAGATGTAAATTAGAAGATCCGAATTGCATAAAATTTTAATAAGTTAGAACAAGACCATTATATGAATAAACTAAGTAATAAGAACTATGTTCAAAGTTAGGATGTTGAAATAATAATTTTATATGTAATTTACTTTAAATATATTTAAATAAGCACGCGTCGATTATTTTCGGATTCGCAACACATTTTAATATTTGTTACAATATTTAATATACATTATGTATAGAAAGAGGACACTTTGACGACGAGCGGGTATAAACAATAAAATATTATATTAATAATTCTGCTGTAAGAACACTTACATCGGTCTCTTCGGCTCTAAACACTTTACTTTTTACAGACTTCAGCCATCCTATGTCGCCCGCACATTCTCGTTCCATATCTTTAAGCAATAATGTGGCTTGCTGAAACTTGTCCTCTTCGAAAGTCATCAGAGCATTCTACACAATTCATCAAATACATTAAAAATTACTATCAACTAGGCATTAAAATATTCAAGAATGTGCACTCTGTATTTGTTACTAGAGCAAAGCGCGCTCGCTGTCTCATGATTTTATTATACCATAACCGAATTGTAAAGTTACTTTTATTTGATTCGTCTGATCCGGGATGGTATCAATTGATATCGATTTTATACTTTTCGATGCACGAACGTATGCTCGCGGTTTATTATTAAAACCGATTAAAGTAACAATATTCTTTCGCGGCCTTGAGACGTTAAGCGTACCTCGTCAGAATGCAGTGGAATCGATATGGCTCATCACGCGATTACGTACCATGAAGAGAACAAAACAACGGCCGGCTTTGACATGGAAGCTATGAGGGTGCTCGATAAACAGAGCTTCAGCTTCCTCAGTTTTGTTATTCAACAACAGAGAGATGCCGGTCCTAGCAATTTTCCAGTCCTTCAACGCGTCTTCCGCCATCGTTCTATGTTATCTCCGTGAAAAAATTTCGAAAAGCTATATTCGAATAAAATCTTTCTCTCGAGACTGTCGGCTACGTGTTCGTCAAATGGAAAGCATCTTTCCACAATACGGGATTGTCAGTCGATAGTTTACATCAAGGTCACTTATTCGCGCGAACATACTGATGATTGTTGATTTATTGCTGTTTCAAAAGACAAGTTCAACGATCGAAAAAATATACGTACATACATATGACACGCAGAATATATCCTGCACATTTACATCATGAGCGTGCCGCGTTGCGGTCATTGTTGCTGTCACTGACCGAAATGCGATGCATTCTTACCGCATTTTCTCCGTGCATAAACCGCAAAGCAGGAAGGAGCTATTTTTAACGTATATTTAAAATCGTTTTATCTTTTTAAAATCTAATTTTGCATATCTCGGAATTTTGATTTTCCGGTGTAACGTAGCAGGTTGGACCACTAGGACGGATCTATCCTTCGCATATGATGTAACTTGTCTCGATTAGATACAGATATACGATCTGATTAATCAATTCACGTCGTTTATGCAGTTGTTATGTAAGATTTGTCGTCATATATGATCATTCAATTTCATTAATGCATTAATTTTTTTTCTGAATTGTTTTAAAATTTATTTTTTACGGAGAAATAAACAATCAGAATTATTCGCTGTTTTTTTTTTAATATAAGAACGAGTTTTATTGTGCGAGTATTATCCGGACGTAAAATGCAAATGTTGA
The DNA here is from genome assembly GCF_001594065.2 of Cyphomyrmex costatus. NCBI lineage: Eukaryota > Metazoa > Arthropoda > Insecta > Hymenoptera > Formicidae > Cyphomyrmex > Cyphomyrmex costatus. The sequence goes on from NW_017275130.1 coordinate 1,331,280, forward strand.
TTGCATGAAAGATTGTCTAACGATGCAAAATCTCGATGCCGCTTCCGTTTCTCATAAAAATTCGATAATTATCCGGCACTGACATACTACCGGAGTAATGTCACTTTTCGAAAGACTGTGAACAAACATTGTGTAACAAATGCACGCGAATCCCGGCACATTCTCAAACCGCGAACCGTACCCTTGCTGTGCATCGGGTTGACTAAACTCTGCTGAAGAAACGCAGTGCTGCTGCCACCACTTCCAGACTGGAGATATACTTGTGTTATTGATTTTGGCATAGAAGTGCATATTGTAACTCTGAGCGCGCGCGATAAATGCAATAAGAACAAAAAAATTTATCGCATGCAAATGTAAAAAGTTCAAAGAACGTAAAAATATAAAAAATTCGAGACATCATGACCTTTTCATGCAATTTTGCTATGTACTTGTAATATTTGAGTTCTAAAAAAATTTCTTTATAAATATTAAAACATTTTAACATGACACGATAAAAATACAATAATATGTATAATTTATTTCATATGTATAATTTATTTCTATATTTTTTAACACAATTGCAAATTTATATATTTACAATAAAAAAACAATAGAATTATATGTCAGCTCGAATCAGTACGAAGAATCATGCGTATGTACATACATACATGTATTTACAATTATTATTCGGCATATCAATGAGAATAAAATTTACTTTGTACTTCCAAATGTAACAGTATTCCAAATAATCAATTAAAAGAATGGTTTTAACTTTTCAATAATTTTATCTCGTAGAAACTTAGGACTATATATTCTGTACATTTATTTACAATTTTCATTAAATAATTGACAACTACCCCTAAGTGTCATATAAATTCCAGTCCTTCAAATTTTTTATCTATTATTTTATTTTCAGGCATTATTATCAGTCCTTCTATCGTAAAGGCCATGATATATGTAGCAGTCCGTCCTTGATATTCCTCAGTCTTTAAAGCTATTATGATAGAATCTTGCGATCCAGGAAGAAACTTAAAACTAGAAAAGCCTCTGATTGGAATTAGATCTCCGATATGGATAACCTATAATAAATTTTATATAATTATTACTATTTATCAAAATACTAATATTTAATGTAATTAAAAACGCACTTTAATATTAACAAAGTTTTCGTCTGCGGTCAACATGACATTGCAGCTCATTGTTTCATCCCGTGTTTCATTGTAACGTTCATGAGAACATCTTCTAGGCAAAAAGAACCAGCTCTTATGTATACCACTCCAAGTTCCAGATTCATGTATCATGTAACCTATGCAAAGTATATGTCTAATAAATTTTAATTCGTGTATTCACAAATTATAAGTATCAGCATACCTGGAAATTCGATGTTAAGCGCTTGCCTTAATCGTTTATAGTAAGAAATCCAATTGATAGAATGCGTTTCGCCACGTGGTGACACTACTTTAACCCATAATGGATTATAATGTTCAAATTCACCGGACGGAGTGGTCCATTCCTTTCCAATACTGCCAACATATAATTGTTCATCTTTGACAGTCGCCCATTCAGATTTAAAGCCTACATATAAATAAGAGTTTAGTAAGAAAAACATCCTTAGTAAAGTACATCAATGTAATAATTTTCTACCACATAATTTCCTACTCGACATTGTAATTATTATAATTTTATATTACATATGTATTGTTGAAGAAAATTATAATATATATTAATGACATGTTACTGTTAATTTATATTTATCATCTTGCAATTGCCAGAAACAATATTAAATCATATAACACATTCAATCACTTTGTATTTCACTAGATTGATACATAAAATTAACAAAGTTAAATATATCAGTATACAAATATTATAAACAAATTAATTGCCAATAATGATATTGTAACATTATTTAATAGAACATACATATATTATTTCATTGTCAAATGTATGTATATTTCTACCAATGCAGTTTAATTTTAATTTTGATTCAACTAACTCTTCTCTCTCTCTCTCTTTAACTATATTTAAATATTAAATCTTATAAGACCGTACATGTGAGAAACACAACCAATAAGAAATTGCCTTTAACGGTTGAGCTGGATCTTATATATATAGGTGCTATTATAATTTCGTATGAGAGAGAATTTATATACTACATATTTAGTCTTTTAAACTGCGCATCTTTAACTATATTTTTCTAATTCTAAGAAATTGAAAAAGCTGAAGAATAAGTTGAATCAAGATTATAGTTAATTCACGCAAGTAGAAATAGACAAAAGTTGATTATGTTATATCATTGCATTTTTTTTTATATAAAGCGAGCTAATGTGTACTAATTCAGTATAGTATAAATGATCGAATTCAATAATAGTTTACTAACAATAAGCAACCTACCCTTGTGATTTTTACCATTGCCATCCATTAAAATAACCCAAGGATAGACTTGATCGCCTTCAATAAAGTATATCATTCCTGTACGATCATCGAAGGACAGCAGACGGCCGTCAAAAGTCACTAACTCCGACAGCTCCATTCCGCGTCCCTTCATAGACAACGACGAGGACAGTACAACATTTTTGTCATCCCAGATAACGGACAGAAAATTGTTGTTAGGATTCCAATAGAGACTGCCGGTTCTCATGAGACTATGCCATGTGTCTCTCTTGTCTGCGAGCTTAGAGTCGTGATCGAGGTCGCTCACTATCGCTATCCTGTAGGTAATGCCCTTGGAGGTTTTAATGGGCGCCGAGGTAGGATACGTTCGGTTGTACTTGTAGTAACGACATTGAGCCAGGGTCTGGCTTGGCGGCGAACACATGAAACCGTGCAACAGCGGATACACGAGAAAGAAAGTCGGCACGCTCAAAACCAGAAGAATCAGCGCCATGAACGTGCCCTGGATACGAAACGTGCTGTTCGCCACCCGGTAGACGTGCGGAGCGCGCAACGCCTGACGCCAGTCACGCGTGTACATTATAGTCATAGTCCCCCTGTCGTTCTTCAACCGCGCTACGCGTCGTATCAAAGACGTGGCATGTGCCGGCCCGTTGATATGTTGACAATGTCGACGCAACCCTAACCTAAACGCACCATTTCCACTTTGCAGTGACAGTAGTAGCAGAGAGAAACCTGAGAGAGGACATAACGACCTAAAACCTGTAACCACAAAATACTGCCGCGCACTACTGCCCACTGCAAAAGTGGATGTGAACTACATGCCAGATCCACTATTCTGAGGATAACGCATATACTTTTCAAGACTGATGGTAAGTAGATATTCGCGGTTCGTATAATCGTATTCGCGCTACATAAAATGTGGATCAGAATAAATATTCCTCCCTGCAACTACATATATGTATGCTTACTTCCATGCGCGTGATGTTTATTATTAAGCTTAAAAGTATTAACATTAAAGATATATATTACACCCATTTTTTTTACAAATATGTTAAAATATATCGCGCGTGTTTATATTTTAAATAAGTTATATATACATATATATGATCCCGGCAATTAATTCGCATTTAGAGATTTCAACATTACAGAGCTGCTTTGTGAAGTTGGCACCTTAAATGCGAATATTGGTAAAATCATTATTGCATTCGTTTGTCCACTGTTTGTCCACGTTTGTCCACCCATTATTTTCGTTTGTCCACCCTCCAAAAAAAAGTAATGTAAAAAAAAAATTGTAAAACCCCCAAATGATTATTTTACACTATTACGAAAAATATAATAAACATAGGGTGGACAAACGAAAATAATGGGTGGACAAACGTGGACAAACGGTGGACAAACGAATGCAATAATGATTTTACCAATATTCGCATTTAAGGTGCCAACTTCACAAAGCAGCTCTGTAATGTTGAAATCTCTAAATGCGAATTAATTGCCGGGATCATATATATGTATATATAACTTATTTAAAATATAAACACGCGCGATATATTTTAACATATTTGTAAAAAAAATGGGTGTAATATATATCTTTAATGTTAATACTTTTAAGCTTAATAATAAACATCACGCGCATGGAAGTAAGCATACATATATGTAGTTGCAGGGAGGAATATTTATTCTGATCCACATTTTATGTAGCGCGAATACGATTATACGAACCGCGAATATCTACTTACCATCAGTCTTGAAAAGTATATGCGTTATCCTCAGAATAGTGGATCTGGCATGTAGTTCACATCCACTTTTGCAGTGGGCAGTAGTGCGCGGCAGTATTTTGTGGTTACAGGTTTTAGGTCGTTATGTCCTCTCTCAGGTTTCTCTCTGGTAGTAGGCAGCATCGCCGCGCTGCACGACGGGGCGTTAACCTAACCTGACCTGATCTGGCAATGCATGTGACTACTCCTATGATGTAATCAAATTATTTTTCTAAAGAGGAACTGAAATTGTTAATGAAAGAAATCGACAATTTTGGGTTCGCGTGGTTTTGTTGGGTAAATTTTTAAGTAACTTGCAGAAATATAAAATTGAATAATCATAAATAAATAAATAAATTAAATAAATAAGAGAGAGACGAATTTTAAAATAAAATAGAAATGAAATCAAAGATGAGCGAAGTATCCAATTTAATGATTTTATCTACTTATTTTATAGACATAATATTTTATTGCGTTTTACTTTGAACAGAATGCTGCAACAAAATTTTCGGCTGTTCTAAGAAAATATATCGTACGTTATGCTACAGTTGCAATAATCGTATTAATAAATAACGTGATAAATTAAGTTGTATTTTGATTGCAGAAAGATGATGTAGAGAGAAACAGAGGTAACATTGTAGAGTAAATGTATAATTATAATTTAAGAGTTTCGAGTATATACATATTGGGTACAAATTTTAGATTATAATTATAAAATAACATTAAGTATTAATATTAAATTAAAAATATTTAAACATTTTTTATAATATTAATATGTTTATATTATACAAACAAATATATATTTAAATGATTCCACATTACGATATCTCTCGCAGCGTGCCGGATCTCCGCAATTACAGAGAAAGCGCATCGCCAGGGGTCCATTAATTAGCATCGCGTCGGCGAGCGTAACGACGCCGGGCGCGCGTGTATACATATACGAATCGTCGGCATGGGGTCGGCTACGTTGGCGAAATGAATCGAAGGGGGCGTCAGTAGATAGCGGGGACGGGGGGAGAAAAGCCGGGGATGAATCGGCGAGGGTGGCAGGACTCGCAGTCAGTCGCGTCACGCGTTTTCCGCTGACAGTGTCTCGAACGGGGTGTCGTCGCGTTCTCGCGCACAGCTGAAGAAAATCAGGCACTTGCCGTTCCGCTTGCGGTTTCACTTTCGGAAACAGCCACGCCGTTTTTCGCGCCGTCACGTGTATATACAGGTGCGCGACCCCTTCCTCCTCCCTCCTTCGTGCGCGCTCGGCCGTAACCGGACGCGATCGGCGGCGCGTCGCGCCGCGCGGCAACCTGTATTATCGATCGCGCGGGCGCGCGTGCTGCCGCGTGCCGCAGTCCCGCATGTCGCGTTTTCAAGCTCACCGCGAGTGCGGCGATAGGGATCGTATGCGTGCGGAGGAACTAATTTCGTTCGCGAGCCTAATCCGAGGTTTTACGCGACGAAGCGCCGCGCCGGCGCCAAAAGTGTCCGATCTGTTGTTTGTTGAGACGCGCGCCGCGTGTTTGTTTCTCTCGATACATCCCGACTGCGTCGTCGCGGATTCCACGCGTGATTTGAATACTACATGTGCATACCATACCGGATAAAGCAGTCACGTGACCGCCACTCGTTTAAGGATACGTAAATAAGATCTGTTCGCGGTGCTTAAAATCACTAAAAAATGTGTTGGAACTTAAAATAAAATAAATATATATTCAGCCGTTGTAAAAGGAAAAAGCGCATGTTCCAAAAGTACAAGCAACGTAATAACCAGAGCCATAGTTTCACAACGGCTCTAACGTCATAGATGCAATCGAAATTATTGAGGTGAATATTTGTTGCCCGTTAATTTTAGCGGCAACCAAAATAGTCTCCGTTATCGACGTGAATATTCGTACTTCGAAAATAAAACGTTGCAGCGGTAAACGTTGTGCACACAAATATCTCTTCGTGTAGAAATCAGATATCATGTAAAAGTCAAGGGATGAGAAAGCCAGCCTAATTCGATCTACGTTTCAATTCCTAATATCACGTGATCAGCGGCGGGAGCATCTTGAACGTGTCACGTGACTCCCAGCCGACGAACCGAATCCATTGCGTGCCGGCCGGCAGTTCATCCGCGGTGACGTTCGTTTTTTTTACGGTTTTCAGTGCGATTTTTGCGCGCGCGTGTTGCACTGTTGTCGAAATCACGCGATTTCACATTCCTGGACTGGGTGGCGTTGAATATTGCGTCCGTAAACGCGATCGTGGACTTCGTTCGTCGTACCAGCTCGCGGCCGCGCACAATTTCGAAATGCGCCGCCAGCGAGATGCAAGGTTATGACGCCGCGCTCGAAGATGTACCTTGTTGGCCTTGTCGCACCTGTTCGCTTCTGGATTATCTCGTCAGCGTCGGACGACCCCTGCTGATCTTATGAAAGGTAAAACACTTGAATATGTAATTAACTTTGGTGCGTCAGATGAAACCATTTTTTTAGAATTATTATACGAAAATTTTTGAAAACAATTTTTAGAATTACTGCGAGAAAAAAAGTGTATGTACATCGTTTTTTTAAATTTTTCATATACGTATATGTAAATTCTGTTCTGTACATTTTTTGGAGTGATTTTTCTGCGAAGGATGAATTTTGAATTGGTCTTGAAAAAGGCTCAATTTTCACTCTTGAGAGATTTATTCCAAAAATTATAGAAAGATGTTCTAAAATTTCTGAGATTATCGTACTTTACTGACCCTGAGCCCTTTTATTTTCCAAATTGTTTTGTTTGTAAAGAGTCTCACTTTTACACTTTTATAAATATGTTTAAGTAAATTTCTAAAAAGTTATAAAATTATAATTACAGAACCGTTAATAATTGATACGATTAGAATTAAAATTGATAAAATTAAATAAATATTTTAAATTCATTTTTCGCAATTTCCTTACTTATAACATTTTTTATTTAATCATTAATCACTTTAAGTATACAGTCTTCTAGTAAGAGCGTGGCAGGCCTATCTTAAAGAAAAATGGCTTATTAGCCTTAAATTTATATTGATTGTATTCAGTAGGATTATGGCCAAAATGCAATTATATTAATTTGAGGCTAATAAACCATTTGTTTTAGATAGGCCCGCCACGCTCTTACTAGACAGACTGTATTTAATAATTAGTTTGTTTTTTCTGTTCTTACACTAGAACTTTTTTTCTCGCTTTTGAAAAACATTAAACAATCATCTTTCTCACTTTAAGTTCCAAAAGTATTCACTACTAATTCAGCCACAGAAAACATATCTATGATATGATATTCTATACGAAATAATAAATAAGAATCGTTTGATTAATAATTTATTCTACCCTTCTCTCATACATATGTTCAATAAAATTTGCATACCTTTTAACTCTACTATCTATTTGCTGTTGCTCGGCTGCTGCTTACCATAGATACACCTAAAATACTTTATAAAATGAAATAATTTGATATTTTACTCAAGGCCGATCATGTTATTTTTTTTTCTACAGATAGAGTGGAAATATATAAAATGAAATTTTTTAATGTATTTATGTATGTTTTTATATAATGTTCACTTTTTACTTTCCTATTCTGTGGAAAAGTCACAAACTTAATCAATATTTAGATCATAGTTGGATTCTTTATTTACATAAAACTAAAACTGGTAATTAAGAAATATTAAAATGCGACACTGTATTCTTTTAATACGAGTAAAAATTCGAACATGTGTAATACGTTATTTTGCGGAATATAATACTTCTCGTAATACTAAGTTAACAAATAATTCAAAGAAATTACACGATTTGTGGCAAGGTGTGTGTTATCTCCATGGCTTGATACATTGTTAAATACTAACACTTTGCAAATTACATCAGGACGAGAAGCAACCTGATACAGTATTACGTTGCTTTTCGCTCTAATGAGTGAATTGTAATGTTCACGAAACGTTGGCATTTAACAATTTATCAAGCCATGGAGACAATTCGCAAATCGCATGGCTTCTTGAAAGAAAATATTTTGAAGAAAATGTGGAAGGCTCAAAAGAAGCACAATTAAATAATTACAATTAGACGAGAAAATACATGTAATATCAACATTTTAGAAGAAAATACACACTTATTTCATTTGAAACAAATATTTTAACAAAGAAAATTATTACTTACTTTTCTGTGTGCTCGTACCTTTAAATTAAAATACCGTGCCGAATATATTCCGTCACGTGAAACACAGACGTGCACTTATATGGACTCCACTACATATTGACCTGTACGCGGATTAGTATGCTCAGTAACATGGCAAAACTACTTGCCACGTCACGTTTCATATTCGAGATTGGCTTTTGACGCGTCGTACAAATCTTACAAGCGTCACGGTTTTATCAGCGTCGCACGGTAATGCAACTCCACGGTAGGGTGAGCCGTAAAGAGATACGTCTGCATTGTAAGGGAAATGAGACAAGATATCTTTATACTTCAAGTGAAATAATGATCTAGACGGAACATTCTAGACTGATTAAAAACTACTTGAATCATTGATTTTAAGAGACTTATTATTTATATATTGTAAAATATTATTTTTTATTAATAATGTTCCATGTAATTAAATAACCAATGTAAGAGAAATCAGGTTTCATGTTAAAAGTATTCTAGTCTATTTTTGAGATTACTTCTAAGCGAATGAAAAAAAAATTTTCGCCTATTTTTCGTAAAAAATAAAATTTAAAAATCGATCTATTTTTATCTTGAAACTTCCATCACATTGCAAACAATGTAAATCGTCAACTTGGAAGCTGTTTCCAAGCTGCTGCTTCGTGAAATCAAGGTTGATGACCTTGCGCTTGTCGCGGACTAACAGCCCTCGAGTTTTGTACAACACGTCTACGAGACATCGTTGCGGCACGAAGAGAACTAGATAAGGGGAAAAGAGGGCGTGTGTTGGGGATGCGGGTGGTTTTGCGGGGGTCGAGACGACGCCGCCGTGGGGTAACCCGCGCGTTGACGCTCGCCCGAAACAGAGGGTGGCTTGCATGGGCATCGAAAGAAGAGTGCATGATTGGGAGAGAGAGAGAGAGAAAGAAGTAAAGATAGAAAAAGGGAAACCGATGGTTATATTTGGACTGCTTGGGATGCACTATAGGTTTGTGACTATTGAACTCTGCAGTGTTTTATAGATCAGTAAATTGCATAGAACGTCTAATTGTATAATCAATTATATATAAACGGAATTATTTTCTACAACACTATATTTTATATAATTATATTTATTTTAAATAGAAATTATTTTCAAACCAGAGGTATTGTATAATGAAACGAAGATATTATATAATGCAAATAAATGACTTCCATCATTATGCTCATCATATCGCTATTTTAAACTAATTTAATTTTTTACATTTTATTTTGATATGCTAATTAAAGTATTATATATATACAATTAGTAATCTGATGATTTGTAATCTGATCTAATTTGTATAGTTTGATCAATTTATACCCTCTATCATTAACCGTAATTTCACGCTTTTCCAATATATTTGATAATATATAAATTAATTTAACTAATTTAATGTAATGAGTCTGATGTCTTCTTTTGAGGGTTTTGAATAGTTCTTCAATTATTTCATCAAATATTCTCGCGCGACCTGAATTCATGATCCTAATTGATATAAAAAAGTTATCAGTGCATGATGAAAACGAAAATTTAAAACTTTACATACTTTCGGACTTTTCATTTTTAATTAGCACTTTACTTTTTATTTATTTATTTTTTTAATGTTAGAAAGTCTAGAATCCTCAGAAAATTTTTAGAGAAGATCCAGAGAACACTGTTTATTGTACTAAAATTTAAAAAATCATTCCAGAATTGTGTAATTAATTTTAACGCTAAATGCTGGATGAAGGTAAACGGGAGTTGCTTTTTGCGAAGTCGTTGTTTAATCTGAGATATTTTGAACCAGTGTGATTACAACGTATATATTTTAATGCTGTGGCATGCGTCCCATGTGCACAGTGTACGCGCGATGGTTGGTACGTTTCCGGACCCATCAATGCATTGCCATGGAAACGGCACCGCTGCTGTACGTTGTGCCATATATCGTCACGTTGCGCCGCTTTAGAACGGCAGGCTAGTTTCAAGGGCACTGCTCTATCATGCCTTAAGGAGTGCAAGGACGATCAATATCCCTTTGCACCCTTATTTCCATCGTTCCCATCAGTCTGCCGAATATCTTCTCACGTCAGCAATCGCGTATGTAAACCATTATGTTACTCTCCCCCTTGATCCAGAAGATCCGTTAAGCAGGGTGTCGCATAGCTATCTTCCATCTGTGTATGTTTTCAAGAGAAAATTATACATTTCTTCATCGCTTTTAAATGTCACGATTACTTATCTGATTTGTGCACGAGAATAAGTTAATGAAATTCCACAAGTGCTCAAAGTAAAACTATTCTATGCCAGATTAACGTAATGTATTTAATAAAAAGAAAGTTCGAATACGCTTGACATTTCCTCGCCAGGATTGTGAAGTGAGATTGCGTGCGTGGCTGAAAGCCAATTGTTATGCTTGGAAGTACGTACTCGTTCAAATGACAATGCAGAAAGTGTTGAGGAGGTATTTATGCGGCGTCAACACGAAATCGATCGCTTTAAAAGTGGCACGGTTTAACATGTAGCCCCTTTATATTTCAGGAAGCACGCGGAAGAGGGAGGAATGAGGAGATTCACCCGGTGACCTCGTGCCGCGCGCGGTAATGCTACTAGCAAACGGTGCTTCTATACCGACCATCGCCGGTGCTGTCGAGGAGGAGGACGAGTACGCGCGCAGCGAGGCAAACAGCGTGCATTACGATGGATACGTTACCGATCACACCGATCTGGCCTCGGAGGTCGATATCGACGAGTCCGAGTACAGGCGGGAGTTGCTTAATGACGTGAGTCGTTATCCCAAAATCGCTAGATGCCGTAACCAGAAATAAACCGTTTAATTATTCGTCACTTTCTAGTTATTTGTCAAAATAACTGTCATTTTTTAATTCACGTCATTTATCGTAATCAGTCCATAATATTATCTTGGTTTTTTTTAGAGACATGAATAAGTAGATTTTGTATTATAAAATATTGATGGATAATTAACTTTATGTTCATATTCAAGGCATCTTTTTGACATTAATTTTGATAAATATGATGACTAACGTGAATTTTTCTATTGCATTACAGAAGTGGCGAATGCTCTTCGACAAGGTGTGTATAATTGCATTACTTTGAGTTTTGATGTTTATCTGTTTTTGGTGAACACTAAATTTCGATTGGCCACTGTTCCAGTTCGATCCGGAGGGTTTTGGAGAGATACCGCTGGAGGACTTTCTGGCAGCCTTGAGAAGCCCCGAATGGAAGGCAGAGATACCGACGAACAAACGTGACATACTTCTAACCAGGGCGAAAGAGTCGCGTGTTGAAGCAGTTACTTTCCAGGACTTCGTCAATGTGGTGAGTTTGTAACTCTATTATTGCATGCGCATGACCTGTTACCTTATTCGAGAAATGCGATATCTGACATAATTTCAATATTAAACGTAAAATCAATAGGATTTATTAACGGTCGCGTATAATATGCAAAATTTATATTATTAATTAAACCATTTATTCACATTTTTGTAAAGATTATATTTAGATTCAGAATAAAAAAAGAGTTTTATATTAAAATCCTTAAGTCTGTGGATATTTAATGGTTTGATATATGGTATAAAATACATTTATTTTTATTCTAATATTGAACGAAATTTTAACTAACGTTATCAGATTATATCTATTTGAATTTGTCTTTTATTACTATATTTATTTTATAAAAAATTTAATACTGTAACAAGATATCTAATTTGTGCACGGATGGCAAATTTTCCGACAAATGTGCTTGATCGTAAAAGCGGATGGTTCTGCAGTATGCTGTCCGCTCGACTGTGAAACGCTCGCTCGATAGGGAAGAACGACATGAAATCATTCATTTAAATAAAAAAGATTCTTTTTACATGGCTTCCTATAGTTCGTTTTTTTAAAATTAGGTTTATATATATAGAAACAAAAAATATAAATTATATTAGTATTAATATCAAATATTACGATGCAACAGTATTTTATTAACAGGGACTTCATTTACCTTTTGTTAACTTAACAGAGATCTATTTTGCCTGATAAATAATAACGATTTTACCAATTTAATTTTTTTACATTTTATTTCTTTGAAAGAAATAATGCATATAATATAAACAAAATACAGTAAAGTAGCAGGAATTTTCCAAAATGTATTACAAACATAAATTAATATTTAATATATATACATAAATATATAAATTTTATGAAAATATTGTACGTAAAATAAAATAATTCCATTTTTATTTATTTTTAAAATTATTAATTACTAAAGGCAGAAAGTACATTTATCTTGTCTCGACTATAATATCATCTTTAATAGTTAATATAAGTTTATTCTAGATGGAGTCACTTTCAAGATTTGAAAGAATTTTTATTTCTACATAAAATAGAACAACATTATTCTTCAAATAATTTTTTTACATATGAAATTGATAAAAAAGGTTGGATATTTTGCGAAATATCTAATATTTTATATCTCTTTCCTAAATTATTTTAGGAATTATTTGAAGAATAATGTTATTCTATTTTATGTAGAAATAAAAATTCTTTCAAATCTTGAAAGTGACTCCATCTAGAATAAACTTATATTAACTATTAAAGATGATATTATAGTCGAGACAAGATAAATGTACTTTCTGCCTTCAGTAATTAATAATTTTAAAAATAAATAAAAATGGAATTATTTTATTTTACGTACAATATTTTCATAAAATTTATATATTTATGTATATATTGGTACAATCTCATAGAATATTTATCTTTCCATAATTATAATGTACATCAATAATGTTTAAAAGAATGAGAGAAGAAAATAATTTATTATATTTATAACTCCACTAATTTTTCTGCAATACGCATACACATTTATTTTTAAATAATACTATATAATTTTTGTATAAATTAATTTTTCCGTTATTTCACACATAAAAGGATTAAAGTAATCGAAATGCGATATAAATTGTAGTTATGTTTTATAAATGTTAGAAAAAAATATCATATGTTTCTATTTTAATGATTTTGTATTTTATTTCTATATATAAATTATATAGCAAAATCGAGAGAGACTATAAATATAATATTAAAAAATCATATAGGATTTTTTTTAAATAAAGATACTTTTAAATCTATATAGGAAATACAACTTTAATAAACATATCAAAGTTATGTATATTTGAATACGTCCTCTCGAAATAGAAAAATTTTGATTTGAAGCATTTTTGTCAATAAGCCTTAATCTCAAAGGTATTCGAGAAATCGATGGAAGTATTGTTATTCATACGCAGGATCATCTCTCATGTTATCTAGATTGTAGATAATCAGGACACGATATATAGTAGTTGACACACACATGCGTGTCTCTTTATACTTTCCTCTTTACTTTGTGCATACTACTTATACCGCATATGTTTCATTTGAGAATCGAGATGGGAAATTTGCGACACAATATAATCTGCTTAAGAGGCCGCGTCGGAATTTACTTTGGAGCACACTCGATTTTCATCGGTTTCTGCGAAAGCCGGATCGCGATCGTAGAGACGGTCGATGAAGAGAAGGTTTACGGTAGTTAAATGATGTTATTCTAACCGCGGCGGAATGTCTCATTGTCCGTCTATTTGTCAACCTGAAAAATGTGGGCCTCGGGCCGGATTTCACTGATCCTACCAAACGACAATGACCGCGGGCAAGGAAACGCGGCTAGAAACTGACAGATAAATATCGGCACAATGATAATCTCAACGTTTAGAGGCACAGCGCGCCGACGGGTGGGCTTTTGTTCGCGCTTAAACTCGCTGACAAGTTTTTGGTGGTTTTCTACACGAGCTCCCTTTCGCTCGTGATCCCGGGAAGATAAACGGGTCTGACGTTGAGAGGCGGAAAATTGTTCGTGCACATATCGAGACGATCCAGAACGCGAGCTAAACGACGCGTAACAAGAGTCTCGACAAGATTTGACAAAATCAACCGTGAGATTTTTTTGTCATTAACTACGCAACAAGAATAATGTCACTGTCCTTTTGTGAATCATGTCTCCGTATGATTTTAATAAGATTGCTAAACGCAACAACACAAGGACTTTCGGCCCATCTTGCCGCCTTAACGAATAAATGTGGCGTAAGCTTTTAGAAATTGGCTCGAGGCTACTCATTCATAAGAATTTACAAAAGGTAGCAGTAAAGTCTACACAATTTCCTATGACCTATGGAATGGACAGTCGGAGACTCTCTGAAAATACTTTTTGTAAATTAGAAAATGCAATGAATTTTGGCTGACGGTCAGATGAAGACTAATATCTCAATTTACTACGAATGTAAGTCTAGAGGCAGGTTCTCTGAAAAAAATTAATAGCTAGGTAGACAGTCTAGATCTATCTAACATCGTTATCGCGATTCTTGATGTATTCGATCATTTTGGAAGGTGCAACCTTCTTTCGTGACTCAAACATGCTTGATTTATACGACTTGAACAGGCTATCTTTTTATACTCTTAATTTTACAGCTTTTTCATTTATTCTAATATATAAAACAAGTATAATTATTTAAAAACTATTCAATTATTAACGTGGAATTTGAATTAATCATCCTTACATGTTGCTTATATAAACACTATTATCTATTTATTTGTAAAAGTTTTACAAAATCTTAATATCGAAGTTATTGAAACTTTTTCCAAGAGAATGTTTACATCGTAAACCCTTTTATTTACGCGTTCTCACATCCCATCATTATTTATATGTATCACGAAATCGAGAGAGGCCTTTTTTCGTTATAGGCTAATCCGATTTATCTAGTTTCCGTGGCGTACCTGCTTTATATTGACAAAATTCATTTGGGGATTATCGACTGATCCTCGCTTTGTAAATACTTGATCCAAAAAGGAGACCACTAGATTTCTTTTCTCACTTCGATTTGTATATTATGAATACTCTTGGAAGGTATTCATAATATTAGTTTTTTCTAATCTCCAATTTTGACTGAAGCATATTTTTACACACACATATACATATATATAAGTATAATGAATTAATAGTGAACAAAATTCATTTCGTTAAATTAAGAAAAGAAAATTTATGCAATGATAATAAAGTCGCTTTATTGCAACGAAATAACAATTTAATAAATAATTTAATAATTAAGACAATTGAAAAATAATTCTGTAATAGTTAATAGTTTTATTGTTATATTGTTATTTTTATGTCTACAACATTGACTATATTTTCAAAAATTACTATTATTTTTTTGTAATAATTCGAAATATAGGTATTATAAAAGTATAAATTCTTCCTTAATCTTTTAAGATTTCAAATTTAAATACATACTTTGAAAGCTCGCGTGTTGTCAGCCGCAGAAATCTTTGCTTCATTTTACCGCAGGATGTAATATACTATAATAGGATTATACCTGCAGGTGGCTGAAGGCAGTAGCAATTATTCAGAAGCGAGGAATCGCAAGTATTCTCGGTACGTTGCTATAATTTATGGTTGGCGTTGCCAAATGGCGGCAACTAGGATTTCCTCGCATGCACCGCATATTGCATTGTATAGCTTACGTACACTTATTCTGCACGATTATATAATAATTTCATTTGTCATTAATGTAGACATGAAAATTAAAATATCTAAGCATAGCATTTTTTGATAATAATTACGTTAAAGTCAAGACAAGCAGGATTATCATACAAAAATTATTCTATTGAAAAGTTTGAATTTTTCTGAGATGTTAAATATATACATATACTTATATGAATATTTAAGTATTTAAAATCATTTTTGAAAAAAAGCTGTAATATTGTATAATGAAATATGATAACTAGAGGACAGACTAAAGAATAAATACATTCGATAATAATTGATAATAATAATTATCTATAAATATCCGTTTGAGGTTATTAATTTTTATTATTACTATTGTTTACCTTTAATCACTATATACACAACAAGGGTAGGTTTTTGATCGTTTTATTTTCGAATTCCTTTGTTGAGCCATTTCCACAGCGTGTTGGCACGGTTTGTCGCAATCTCTCGATTTTTAACGATCCATACGGTCGATTTCCCAGCGGGCGGCTTGTTCAACACGCGATAAGATCGAATTATCCCGCGGTGCACCCACTGCCCCGTTTCGCCCGTTAAGTGCACGGCCATTTGAACTTTAGCTCGTACTTTGGGTGTGCATACACGAAGGCGGAATTTCTGAGGAGCGAAAGAGAAACACGGCCAATGGGAGGAGGATTCGTGCCGAAGCTGCGATTAGCAATTAGTCCGGACGGAGGTGGTCACTCCATGTTTGCACAGCGCGGAACCGTTAATTAGCGAGAGAGACAGAGAGAGAGAGAGAGAGAGAGAGAGAGAGAGAGAGAGAGAGAGAGAGGCATGGTTCGCGCAGAAACGGATTGGAGCTAGAGTGATAGAGGCAGAGGACGCTCTGTCGGCGCTTAGGTGGCCTTTGCCAGAGTTTCGGCAAGTCGTTGATTCCCGTACGATCGCGGTGGTCCTTCGTCTCTTTCTGTTCCTTTTCTTCCTTTTTTCTCCTCGTGTCTTCTCCAACCCCCTACTCTGTTGAGGTAATTTTTTCCTCACTCCCCGCGCGTCACCGCCACCGGCTCGCCGCCCTTTTGCTCTTCCCGGATATCAATTATGTCCCCGTGGGCCGCACGTTGCGACGGTGGACCCACCGGTGTGTGTCTCTCACCTCCATGAAGGGGGCCCCGGTGCTCGCCTCGTTATCCCTCGCCGTGGGCGTCGAAATCCCTGTGTAAGGTCTCTCAGGAGCTACAAAGTGCAATTTAAGAAAATCCTCTCCTCTCTCGTCTCTACGGCTCGATCTCGTTACACCCTCTCGTCTCGTTTCTACCTCGCGTTCCCTCGTTCTAGCGATAAATCCCGTAACAGTCGGTATCCTTCAACGCCTTCGACGACTTTTGATTCTTTTTTGAGTCGCTCAGCTGTTAACGCAACGAGTAAATTGAAATCTTTGTAACGTGAATTTAAGAATATTGCGTTTGCGTTTTATATGAAATACTGTACAGAATATTCACCGAATTTATAATAATATTAATTTTTTATTTTTAGCGTAGCGCGGGATCATATTTTTCAATATAGTAGTAGTGAAAGGCAAGATTGTCCTTTTTCGCTCGTCTCTTTGTTCCGTTTCTCCGCTATCGTGCAAAAGGACGAAGTATTCCGCGCGAGGCGGACCGACCTACGACCCCATTATACACAAGGACCCCAGACGGGACGCGTGATTCATAATATTAGATTTGAGTCGAGACCGAATAATGTAAACGCCACGTAGAAGGGCCTTATATACATGAGTGTCCTGTTGGAATAAGCGCAAGGGGCGTCACGTTGGCGGCGAATGCAACAACGTTGTGGACGACGCCAACGAAGACGACGACGACGCCATCAGGAACCCCGCAGCCACCCACACCCACGTCGGCCCCTTAAATCTCCATTCTCGGGCGCGCCTCGATCCCTTTGAGCCTCCTCTATGCCCTCTGACAACGACCCCGGGATCCTTCGTCCTGCACACATGTAAATACGTTCTATCTGAAGGTAATTTAAGCGACGACTATCTTTCGTTATTCGTACATCTGTGTGTATTCTAAATGTATGAAGACGTTGCATTATTAAACCTTTGAAAAGTACGTCTTTTAGTAAAAACGAAATCAGCTTTGAATTTAATTTTTCTCTGCGCTAGTCACGGATTGCAAAGTTACGCATCACTGCTTATTGTTATATGCTCTCATTTTTAGTTTTATCATTAGATTGCCGATTAGATTCTTTTAAATTCTGGATATTGAAAAATACCCAGCGAACGCTCACAGTGACATTACATCAATATTATAATTGTTCACTGAACAAATATAATATCGTATAACACACTGTACAGATAATTACATTGTTGAGTAGAAAATGATAACATTGATGTATAATATTACTATTAGTTTGTGTAACAATAATATATACATATTAGAAGTATAAAATGTTCAATTATATTTTAAATACTTTTACATGAATTTTTCATTTGTTATTCTCACGAGAACTCAATAACGGTAACTCGTTAACTTCATCGAGCGTGAAGTCACACATTGCGTCCGGGGTGATACCTCATCATTGTTACGATTGTAGAGGTAGATTTGTCACTCGAAGCTAATTGTCCGGTAGAGTCTCATATAGTTACTCGGCCGCCGTGTATTAGTGCATCAGAGCGGTAACGACAAGATTCCCCTATTAGAGGCAATTGGCTCACACCGTCCCGTTAAAAGCATTCTTAAATATGCGAGCTTATCTATGCGGATCGAAGACGCATGGTTAACGACTCCGTTCACATACCTTTCCTCCTCTTGCGTACGAGAACGATCGACATAATGTCGTTACAGGCTTCCAGGCGACGGTATCCCGTCCTGAGAACATTCGTTTCGTACGTAGCCACGGCGTAACATCGTCAAGGATCGTGGAATTAAGAGGAGATGCATCCTCCGCCGTCATTACGTCTCTTCGTTGGCGCGTTATCGAGTCGCCTGATCTCGCTCGACCACACTTCATCCCGCTCGACCTAAAAGTCTAAACGGCTTCTAATTAGGGGGACAGTCGAAACAAAACATGCCCAATCTCGGCAACACTTGAGATAAGTTACACGGGTCCGACGAGTCGCATACCACCTCGAGTACGACGGGCGAGCTACGATTTCCCGCTTTCTTTTTTTTGCGGTCCGGTTGATATCGATTTTGTTGTCTGATATCCTGCGACGCGTTTTTTATTTAACGAAAATATTGCTCCATCTCGTATCTTTCGCGCGTTCTTTCGTCTCACAATTTACGTACGTCGCCGCGCGTATTTATCGTACTCAGTGAAGGAATTCCTTAGCTTTAATTACGCGCTTCGTACTTGATGGATCGAAGCCAAGTTTGCTCGTTGGGAATTATTATTCTTCGTGTACCGGACTTCGTCGATATTTCTACGTGTGCAGAACGCATTGTGCATAGTGGATTAATTAGCGCTTCTCGGAAGAGTATTTTACGACTGACAAGCCAGACGTGCGCCGCTGGCATATTATCTGTCTCTTGATCCCGCAACACGATGCTTCTCGAGAAATAATTTGCAAGGTAGACAAGTCGCTTGCTTAATTATTATCGCATGTATCGGCCACTTGCCTTGTGCGCTGCCAACCAAGATAAATCGAGGGTATTCGCCGCTTCGAGATCTTTTTATTCTTTTTTAGAGACTCATCGTTTATACGATAGCAAGAATGTAGATAGGACTTGTTTGCAATCCAAATATCCAAATATCCCATTTGAAGCATATTAATAAATTATGAAACACTTAGTCTACAGTAATGCATTAAACGTTGCATTAAAAAATTAAAGTGTATCGTCATTTGAATTTATAATTAATATAAACTAATCTTAAACATACTTCTAAAATTAATTAGTGTAAACGATGAAAATAATCAAATTCTTGCCTAATCAATTTCTTTCTTAACTGGAAATTAATTTTTATTGTATATATTATATATACATACATTATATACTATATGTATTATTTTTGGAAATAACTTCTATTAATATCGAATAGGTTCTGTTGTAGTTGCTGTTAATAAAGAATAATATTATATAATCAATCCCATGGTACGATATTGAGTTTGTTTCTCAATCACAAATTTTTTTACCTAACTCGATAGATGAATACTTGACATTCTAGGGCGTGCTGCCACCTGTTGGGTGGTTGTAGATACCGAGGATTGTACGGTGTCGCCAACTGACGAAGGGTAGGAAAGATCACTTGAGATGTATGTTCCCTTTTTTCACAGCTTTTCGCTCAACCCCGATCTTATGGACGTCACCTTCTCGTATAGGATGCCACAGGTGTTATAACCAGTAAAGTTTTTCGTACTCCGGATTACTCACGAGTTCGTTTCGCTTTTTAGTTGCTCATACTGCTGGAAAAGTAAATAAATTTAAAGTTCTCGGATTTATTCAAAATCTCGCGTTTCTTTTATATTCGAAGATCAATAATTGAACTGCACGGTAACTACTATATGTTATATTATAACTATATATTTAAATGACTTATTAATATTCTTCTTAAATAATTTAATTATGCATTGTATTTTTAGAAGAATTACAATCAGTCGCGTAATTTTTTCTGTCGCACCTGTTGCATTTTATCGAATATCGTTCTTTAATTTAGATAATTGTCCATCACGGTAAAACGGGTCAGTATAAAAACCATTTAATTATTAATCCAACATATAGTCTATTCTGGCAAATATATTATTATCTTTAAGAAGACAAACTGTTGACATTCTGCGATTAATGGACGATAAACCACTGCGCGGTAGATTTCCGGCAATGACTTAACAATGCGTAGCTAGATATTTTATCATCCCTTACATTTACGCACTGACGTTCTGTCCGAAGGCTTCGGTGATCAATTATTTTGTTCGGTCGGTCGATAATAGCAGGTCGTAATATGGTCCATCGGCAGAACTGAACGTAGCCATCTGTTGTCGGCACGGTGTGCGATAAAACAAACAGCTTGCCAATTACCGAACCGAGCTGATTTCGGTGCCGCTCGACATAATTTGGAGGCCGCCGTGGAGGACAAAGGCGGCCCGTTTCCACCACGCCCACCATCGTTAAGTTTCACAACGAGTAGCTACCACGATCTACCACTACTACTATCACCTACTGCAGTCGCACCTTCGTTGCACCCTTCTCACTTGGTATCTCTATTTATGTTGCACAAGCCACAGCTTCTCCCGGGCCGGCTGTCCTTTTGAACCGCTGCTGGACAGGGGCTGCACTATTCGAGATCCAAAACAATGTCCGGGTAGTTTCGTTAGCAGAAGTATGACGTTCTTTCACGGTTAAACTTATAAGTTATTTTGATATATATACATAAAGAATTTAATTTTTTGTTTTTTGAGTAACATTTAATTGAAAACTTTGTATAGATATCAAATAACCAAAACTTAAAATTGGCTTATTAAATTTATCAATTATAATTATCTCTATTAATTATTATAGAAAAATTTTGCTTGAATTGTTAAATTATTTTTCTTACGTAATTTCTTCCGTGGTTAATCGTTTTCTGACTTTTATATATCTATATATTTAAAATTTAGATTTTATGTATCATTTTTTCATCATTTATATTTCTTTTGTCGCGAGAATTATTTTCTTACTTTAATATATTTAAAATTTAATCCTTACTCATCGTTAACCGTATGTTCAGAAATATGCATAAGACGCGTGTGACAGAAAAATTAAAAAATTCAAGTTATTGTCGAAAGAAAAATGTACTACGACCCTTTTCGTATTTTTCTATAAATCACATCATCGTTATGTCTGCTCACGTAGTTCATGTACGATCCAAGTTTTATTCTTGTCGTCACGATTCCAGAGTTTTCTTCCTTTCATAGAAATCTTTCACGACACTAAAGTCCATCACATTAAACTATAAAACTAATCGATGTAAATATTTTGCTATAAATAATTTTTATTTATTTATTCCATCAATATCTGATTACGCCTAGAGTGGTAAAGTCTATTATTTTTCTTTTAATTTAATATTATAATATATTTCATCTGTTTATTTTTCGAGAACAATGAATATTTCTGTCCGTTTCGGTCTTTTGAGAAAACTCTGTTTTATGAATTTAAGAGAAGCTTAATTTTGACAGAATGTGACAGAACGTTCTAATCTTCTTTTCCTTTGATGCTAAGGTGCAAATTTTGGTCAAACGCATTCTTTGCGAAACTATTGCACATTAAGTAAGCAAGATTTAGAGTCCGTGACGAAGGGATAGCAAAAGCAACAGTAACCACCCGTCGTGCGCTCTTCGACGATCGCATTGTCACGCTGTTAAAATAGCCGTATAACGCATTGCCTTATGGTTATGGCTTATGGCTACAGAATCAGCTTAACTTATTCCGAATCACGAATTTGCCATTGTGGCTTTATAGGCGAGTCCGACTAACCAGCGGCACGATCGCATTTTATACTGTAAATCTATGTTTTTAACGACGTATCCCGAATGAACATCGCGGGCGGTAGAATCGCAGGTATCGAAAGCGCTAGATACGTGCTCGGGAGATGCCGACCTCCTTGCTCGATTGGGATCGTCTTGTCTCAGGATCGTTTGCGGATCCTCGCAAGTCTGTGGATAAAGCGGCGAGGAGCGTGTACAGGCAAGGGAATCGTGGTACACCTGAGCGACGGATTGGGGAAACATGCGGGACGACCGCGTAAACCGTAGATGACGATCGGGAGAAGGCAGGCAGTGGTTATGTGCGAGCAGACGGGTGGATGGTTCGGATCGATTCGACTAAGGGCGACGAGGAAGTCGTGAGAATTGCCAGAATGCCGTGCGTGCCCGTCGCACACTCCTGAGGATTACTCGGGATACAAGCGCCGCGGGGAATCCGCAATCCATATAGCCCCGCTTACCGCTCCGTATCGCTGGTGCATCCAGAAGCGCGACCATGTACCTGCTGATGCTCATCAGGACTTGCGTGCCCTTCGCTCGTTTATATTTCACTCAGAGACATCGCGCCGGTCTCAACCGGACTCTTTACGACCTGCAACCAAAATGTTTTCTCTCTCGCGACGTGTCTAATTTATATTTCGACCGGCAGCATCTTATCAATTATCAATTGCAACCGTGCGAGAGACGCGTAATCGGAACATTTGTCTAGTTATTCTTTCTTCTTGTATTCAGTGTTATTTTAACTATCTTTATCTACATCTAGTTATCTATATGGATTAAAGTTGCCGAGATCATCTAAACTATTGAGTTAAACATACAGTAGATATCTATAATAATTAAACTCTTTATTGACAGGGTGGATTTTCAGAATGTATTTAGATCAGGAAAAGGTGGAGTCGGATTCGGTCTTTTTCATCTAATCAATATACAAACTGAGTAAAGAACGTAAATGATGAATATATGAAGCTTCCTCTTTTGTTCATTTATCGATGAAAAATACAATAAAGTTATTAATAACTTTAAATAATCTCTTTACCTAACGAAACCATGGATCATATTTGACCCCTGTTTTTATCATTAATAATTATTTTAATTCTTAATAAATGCAAGAAAAAAATAAAATCAGATTTTTTGATACATTATCATCTATTCTTTCGAGAATTAAATGTTTTTTTACTCGCTGGAGGCACTTACAGGTGTATGGAAGGAAGTCGATTCTGGGCAATCACCGTAGCTACCGCGCTCCAATTATCCGCAACTGCAGTTTCGTGCGGACGTATATATAACTCAGTTTTACACACATATACGTCGTTTTTACTTGCGCGAGCGTTACGATCAGGAACGATCGAGGCAGATTTTCGCATTTACAGCGAACTCACCGCGGGTTGTTTCGCGGTACGAATCGATCAGCGACCAATTATCGTTCGGCCGAGTGGGCACTTACTGCCGCCTCGTTAACCTGTAATCATCGGCGAGGCGGTAAAAGTTTTCATTGCTATTAAAATCGTCCCTTCTTCTCTGACTTCCGTTAATTCAATTGTACTTTTCTCTCACTTTATTTTACGATTAATTATTTCATTTATCTGTTCCTTTCATGCCTAAATCTTTTCAGTCGTTGATTTTAAACAATAATTCGTATAATTTTATAAATTGAATTGTGCATCTACATTTTGAATAAATAAATAATCTTGGATTGATCTTAAAATAATTTAACGATTATTCTTTTCTTTCGTATTTTGCAAATAAAAGTATTTACCGCACATAGCGTTAAGAATTGTCTGAAATCGACATATGTGTCGATCAGCAAGCAAATGTGGTGTCTTCCTGTTTTGTCGTGTCTTTGGCAGCCACAAAACCATTTGTGTTTCCACGGATAAAGTCGCGCGTGCACACGAAGTGGCCGGAAAATAGCACGAGTGGTGGGTTACAAACCGCTCTCTCCCTCTCTTTTCTTACCTCCCGCTCCCATTCTCTTCAAGGAAATTGGCAGCTAGGTCGAAACCCTTTTGTCGTCGACGCGCTGCATGCACGACGGAGTAAACAGCTGCGAATGCCATTTCAATAACGGCTAAGCGTCTAGATAGAATTTTGGTGTCGGTCTGTATTCGAGCACACGTCCTTTGATCAGACGGCCGGTCCTCGAAAATGTAACCGCCGAGATAAACTCCACGGCTTTCTATACTTTTTCCTCGCCATCTATTTGCACAAAATATATTCCATTCGTTTTCACAATAGCCGTATTATTCAGCTCACGTTGTTAATCGAAAAATTAAAATTTTACTATCATAATTACAAAAAAACTAACCCGTTGTCTGAATTTTTTTAGTGAATTTTTTCGCGCAAAAAACGGAGAAATAATTTTTCAAACTATTCGAAACAACGTTCGAACGAGGGCCGTTCGAAATAATCCTTAAATAATAGTCAATTCCATGCTTGTGTTTCACTCGCATCTCGAATATCCGCGTGACATATTGCGAGTTTAGAAAAATGTCAAATTTAGAGCGTTAATGCTTTCTCGAATTTAATGAATATATCGGCCACGCTGGCATGGGTCTTTTTTCATGCGACCGTCGTTTATTACAGGCGGCTTTATATCGGCCGCTTTCATGCGCGTCCAAACGCGATGCCGCGCGTACGTATCACGCGGATCGGGAAACCGACGAAAAACGATGAAAGCCTATGAAAGCGAGCATTGTGGGTGGTTTCATGAGGGGTTTAGGATGGTTGAGAGCATGCGGGCGACGTGGCAAGGGGACGGGAATCCCATCTGTCGGCATTTTTGCGCCGACATTGTTCGCCTGTTTATATCGACACCGAACGAGATAGAGAGAAAGAGACAGACAGATAAAGACAGGATGGCGAAAAGGAGAGAGTGAGACGAGGAGAGAAAGAGAGCGTCTCGCTTTATTGCCATATTGGCATATTGCCGCGGATCCGCCAACGTGCGCTTTTTTTCATCTTTTTTATCTTCGCTGCACGCCACGAGAACGGCTGTACAACTCCACGGTGTGTATCGGACACACGCCGTCGACGACTCACCATGGTGAGTCTCCTCTCTGCACGCCGCGAATTTCGCCTGTTTCCATGCGACGACCAGTCACGACACTGCCGTCGCGTCGTAAATTTCAAACTGACGGACGATAGCCGAAGCGTATCGGAATATCGACGCGAACTTACTCCTTTTTCTCGTGGTTCCGCCGCCGCATGCGTCCGTCGACTCGATGTCGTCGAGAATCATACCCTGTATCGGACGTTTCCTTTGTCGTTCTTTTGCTATCGTTCACGGAAAATGCGAGATTTGAGCTCCTTTGCTAACGTAAAATAATTCTATACCATTCAGTAGTAGTGCATACAACAAATGAAAACGAACAATAGATTTTAAATGTCATTACCGCATAGATGGGGTTAAATACTGCTTTCGCTTTCGTTTGTCAAAATCTGTTTGATATCTCTCTTTAAATCTTTTGAATCTGCTGCTTTTGTTCAAGAATAAGCATATAATACTTTCACTCTTTTTTCAAGGCTTGTTAAAAAATTAATTAGAATTTAAAGATTATTAAATTACTGACAAAGTAAATATAAGTTGATTAATAAAAATAATTAACAAAAACAGCCAAACAGTTTCAGTTTGCTCCACATGCATTTTTCAATAATATTAAATAATAAATTATTATATAAAACACAAGCAATATAACACATCTTGTGAAGAATTTTAAAACCAATTAAATGACATTTTATAAGTAAATAACAATAAAATAAATGTTACATCGCGCGCGAGAATTCTGCAGATTAAAAAAGTAGGAAATGAAATAGAAAATCATGGAAGAAAATGCGTTTCGTACATTTACATGTAGTTCTCTTTATCCATATATAGACGGATCGAATGATCGATTTATTTGCTGTTTGTCTTTGTGTCGAGTGACAGCGGAATGGGTACACTTGATAAAGCTATCTATGTAGACGCCAGTTCTCCTCGTCGTGAGAGACAACACGCGAAGATTAATTTCCTTTCGGAACTTTCACCTCACCTGCATCGATAACTTGACATATAGTTTTACGTCGTTGATTATCGCAACATGACCGAAATTTCAAATATCTCTGAAAAATAATGCACGCAGAATGATATTATAAGACACGCGTATACATTTAACACTAAATTAAATAAATAGATTAAATAATAAATTGCATTAAACACAAGCTATTAACAATCGATATTTTTATTATTATAATAATATCTAATATAAAATATAAAATCTATTTAACATAATAATTCAGAGAATCACGTTTTTCTGATTCAAAAATTCATGTAATATTTTTTTTATGTTGTATTTCATGTTGTAATATCATTCCGATAAGAACTATATATTGAATGGAAAAGGGCTCGTGTTTTTTAGATCTCTTCTGATCAACCATTGTGGCTGTTAAGATCGACGCTGGTTTTTATGTAAGTTTTTGCTCACAGTTGTATGAGAAGTGCTGGCTGCTGCTCGTAACCCTTACGAGTCCAGGTGGGCTCGTGCTTGTTGGTAACAAGATACGGGGGTGGTTGGAAGTGTGTAGAGGAAAACGGGGAAGCATGGGGAGGTTGGTAGACGGGAGAAAAATGCAATGGTTAGAGAGAAAGAGTGGATATCGTAGCCCGGCTATACGCAACCTGCTTTCAGTTTGGCACTGATGCCCAGCTGTTCCTCTCGTTTTAGCTCCGGGCAAAGGATAGTGAAGTCTGCACTTAGCATTTACGAGTGGAAAAAGTCTTCCACAAGGACGTCTGTCCCGAAGGACGGAAGAAGAATAGATACCTTCTTCCATAATCCGCTACAATGCGAAAAATACGTATTGATGTACGACTTTGTTGAATACGTCGCACAATTCCATCGTCAGAGGGCAAATTAATCAATGATACGTCATTAAAATCATTAAATTATATTATCAAAAATATAGTTAAAATTTCTAAAGCGCTCTATAGATTAAATAACAATAGGTAATTATGTATTAATCGAGATATGTTGTATATAATATTAATATTTTATATGTAATACAATATTTAATAATCGTAACATATTGTGTGTTTATGGACTATATATGCAATATTTCGCGTAGTCAGGCATATATATGTATTACGTAAACAATTTTATTTCCTTTATTTTTGAATGTTATTCACTTGAAACACACAAATCTTTGAGATATAATTACGATAATTACATTTTTATAGAGAAAATAAGAGACAAACCTGAACATTTTGTTTCTAAATACAATGTTTCAAACTATGTGTGAGAAGTCTGCGCATTAACTTCTAACTTTATTTTTGTATAGTACATCTGAAATAACCCAAGTAAATCACAAGTCATAACATCAAAATAATGTCAAACTAATTGCGCAAATTTGATTATTAAAAATCATTTTTCAATCAATCAGAACTCATTTTGATGTCATTTTGACATTATTGTGTTCTACTTGAACTAATATTACCCTTGCACGTAATAAAACTATAATAATTTATCGGTTGTTTCTATAAATATTCATTAATGCGATATTAAACATTGAAATGCTAATTAAAGCATGAAGGAATTTCTCTATTAATTAATATTAGGGATATATATTAGTAATATTATTAAAATAAAGGACAAAATTGAATTTCGAAAAATAAATAAATCTGAAAGACAGCGATCAAATAAAGGACTATTCTTTGCAATAGAGGATGTCATCATAGAGTATAGTGCGCATTTACAAATATATTTACACCCTTTAAGATAACAATAGTATCATTAAATGTATCTACTGATGCACTCATACCGCATTCGCGTAAACCGCTAATAATGCTTGTATCCCCGAGATTTCCTACCGTTTCAAGAAGCAATAATTACACTGGAGATTTATTGAATAGACCCTCCATGGCGAGGCAATCGAGCGAATGCGAGAGAGGAGTGCACGATAAACAAGCTCGGCATATGCCTTTGTCTCTCGTCTAAAGATGTGAGACGAGATCGGTGTTATCGCATCTCGTTTCGTCTAGTTGAGATGGTAGATTGCGCGCTCGTTTTACTCGAGTCACCCCGTAGACGAGCGAAACTCTGGAGTTCAGCTCCATCGAATAAAGCGTCGAACAAATAATGCGGCTCCCCCCAGATGCTTCCGGTCTCTTATTTCACCGGATAGCCATCCGAACACGTGCCCCGTTTCCTTCTTCTGCTTCTCCTCCTTTTTCCTTTTCTTCTTCCGCAAGGAAGAGAGAGGGAGGGGATGAAGGATCGGTAGTAGTGAGAGCTCACCACTTCTCGTTCTCTTCTGTTACTACCTCATTGCATTCAATAATTTGATCGCAAATCAACTGTAAGCGAGGGTCGATACGCGGCGTTTTCGTCGAAAGATTTCCGTACGGCTGATCAGACACCCGTTAAATTCAATATCGCGAGCTTTTGTAACGCGTCAATTGCAGCGCGCCTTATTTTGATGATTGATATTCGTGTTATTTCTCTCTAAGTAAGAGGGATTCAATATGAGTGCAATATGAGTCGGGACGATTCTATTTTAAAGATGATACTTAAATAAAAAGATCATGAAAATAATCTTACTACTAAAAATAATTTTTTATATTTTATCATTATCATAAAGCAGGCTCGCAAATAAAAGATTAATGACAAAAATATTTATAAATACAGAAAGGTGAATTGCACATAATTTAGAGCTACGATTAATTTAAGAAAGTATCACAAGTCTGTGTAAAAAATGACTGGAACAAAAAATTTATACTTTTCATATAAAAATAAATGTTATATGCATATGAAACAACTCAATGATAAAAGGTAAATATTTACCAATACAATTTTATAATTAAAATGAAAATTTTCTCATTTTATTTTAATTATTTTTAAAAAATATGTGTACTTATTAAAATAACTTTTAATCCCAGATTCTAAATAATAAACTACTATCTTCAAATACAATGTACAAAAATTTGTAACTTTTTAATGATTTATTTATTTTGTTAAAAAGTATGTGTAACATATTCATAAAAATTCAGTGTATTTTATACTTATTCTCACATCAAATACCGTTACGTCTGAATAATATGAGCTAATGAACGAAATACTAACGTACGCTTTATGTATTGTATGCATTTCCAAATTTCCGTACAATGTTTTATCGCAAACTGCGACGAACTTTTCTTTGTGCACATATCAGTTGCAATCGTGTTTGCACGCAGCATCCTGCGTACATACGCTGTGCACCTATGCACACCCACGACTCGGGCCCACCTGGAGGATGTCGTCGCGTGCCATTAAGGGTCCCGTTGGCAAACGTTTAATGACGATATGCCCCGAGCACGTGTCAGGACGTCCTCCCAGCAATAAAGGCCCTCTTAGACCTCATCTTCTCTCTCTTTCTCTTCGCCCGAACCACTCGATCCTTCCTCTCCACGTACGGTCTTCGGCAAAGCAACGGCACAGTCTGCGAGCCGCGAGCAGTGAGTTTCTCTCCACTTCTCTCTTTCTCTCTCTCTCTCTCTCTCTCTCTCTTCCTCTCTTTTCCTCCGCTTCTCTCAAGACTCGCAGGAGTGGTTTGCGTTTCCTGCGCGGCACGCGACTCCGAAGTCCAGCTGCTTCCTGTCTACCACACTTCTCGCTTACCCACCTCCTCTTTCCGTTCCACCGACCCACGCATTATCGTACCTCGCCGTCTGACTGTCCCCCGTGATCCCGTTCGTCTGTGGCCCCGCGTTTCCACAGCGAGCTATTGTGTTCGAGGGAGATCGCCTTTCATCGTTCCGTCACGATATTTCGAATTTGCATAGTTGAAATGGGTGAATGACAAACGTGTCAAAAAGAATGGCAAATTCTTATTATAAAGACGTTATTTAATCTTTATAAAGGAATTTAATCACTGAACAAATTTATGATATGTAAAGGAATAATTTAAATTAAATATTTCTTGAAACGCATTTGTTTATAATATACTTAAAATAAATTGAACTAATATATTTTCAATAATGAGATTTAGAAGAGAAGATACGATTATTCAGAATTAATGGAGATAAAAGAATAGATGTTATCGTAGAATAGACGAAATATTTCTTTTAAATGTACAGGGGGAGAAGAGAGATTGTATGAATCGTTGTTGTACGCTGAACAAGAAATTAAAGTAATTATTTCATTTGTATCGCTAATCACACGCGAGCGTCGATAGTCGTTTAAATAGCACCGTGTTTGCCCGTCCGAATGAAATTAATTAAACGAATGCGGTTTAATTGACTTTGTTTGCGATCCGATCGGATTTTCCGGCAGCGTAAAATCGCGCGTTGCGCTGCAACTGCGCGCACGTCGCGAATGCATTCCGCACGCGTCCGTCGTCCTTCTGCTTTTCGCCTATCTTCCTCTCACCTGTGTGCCTCGCGACAAGTCGCGCAGACGCACGCACACAGACACAAGTACGAACGATATCGATTGCTGTAATTAACCGACCGCAACAGGCACACACGGTATGACGTTGCGCGAATGCGTGCACGCGTGCATGCATGCTCGCTCGTTGCGTACTGCATTCGTCGATGCCTCGGTGCCGTGCAGAAATCCCGCGCTCTCCGTTGCCTATAGAAAACGACTTTAACGTTATCGTGCGACTTTTATGCATTATCAACATGAAATGACTTCTTTTATGTTATTAACGTGAAAAATACCTATACTTACTTAAAATAAAATTTAATCTAAAATTAAAATAAAAATAAGGTTCACATAAAAGATTATAATTGAAATTTATATCTAAATAAATACCATATTTCGTTCTATTATGTTCAGGTATACAGAAACATTTGCCTCTAATGTGTCTAGAAATACTTATTTAAATAAATAAAAATAAGAATAAAAATAAAAAGAAGATTAAAATAAGATTATAGTAAAAATATTTGAATAAATAGATAATTAACTTTAATATTTTCAGGCATAAACATTTGCTCTTATTGTCCAGAGATTATTTACTCACAAATTTGAGATATTGCAATATTCTTCGCTGCTAAATATTTCAGGATCATATGCTAATAATAGCAGATGGAAGATATATCGATAGACACGTTGGTCTGCCACGGAATTAATTTCCGCGCGGATAATTCAACGGTGGAATTTTTCGGTATTATATCGGCATCTCTCGCGCCTCTAGCTTCTATCGTTCTCCCCATCTTTATCGGATTTCGATCAGATGAGAACGCATATCCGATGAAAGGAGGGAACGAGGGAAAACAATTTGCTCACCACGTGATGGTAAACTACCTCTTAGGATCATCCGATAAACGCTTGATTCCTATACGCTTTCGTTTGTGTAAATCGATCACACAGTGTATGCTTTTGGGTGTTATGTTCGACCACGCTTGTTTTGTGTGCGTATATATGTGGTCCGCGGCCAGTTTTTATTTTTTTTTTTACGTTTAGTCGCCCATGTGGCCCGAGCCGCGAAAAGGTGAAGCGCGTGCCAGCAGGGCGCGGGAAAACGATTAGTTTTTAATTTGGTCCGGGCCGATTCGATCGCGTGAAATTGCGGCCGGGAGGCTCGTGCGTTCGTTCTCGCTTCGGATTTTTCGGCAGCTCGGGGAACGTTCTCTCTTTCGGCCACCTCCTCTCCTCTTTTTTCTGTCTTTTTTTTTTTGCAAGGGCGTTTCGCTTCACGTCCAACGTCTGCCCGCACCATTGGGAGCCGGTCGATCAGAATCGGAATTGCTTTTGACCGCAACTCGATCAAGAAATACCGAGCTCTACCCTTTCGTCCTAAATTTCCTGTTTTAGAAACTATTTTTCTCCGAACGCGCGTGGCTGCGAGCCTCGCTATTCACGCTATTGCTCTCTACGAACTTTCTGTATTTTCCAATAAATTTGTATTTTGCGAAATTCCACACTCGATCGATAATATTATAAAAGTGAGCGATCCAGCGGAGTGTTTATGGTCACCGCGGATTTGTAGCTTTCGATAATTTGATTTAGAGTCGTTTCCTGGCGGAACCATTTTATTCATGCAAATATTGCGTCATAATATGTATGCTGGTTTTGATTTACATGTGATACGCGACATATTTTGTTAACTATGTCCCCCAATAGCGCGTTCAGTTATTTTCATATGTATTTTACTGCAAATAACGATGTCTCTTTTAACTTGATTTAACAGGATTACTAAAAGTCTGCACGTTAATGTGCACGGAAAGAACAATTTTGTCAATGTGTCTAAAAATTTAACTAGATGCAGACAAATAATTGTGTTGAAATTATGAAAATAATTATAAAGGAGCAAATTATTTCAATAGGCCAACAAAATTATTTTCAAATCTGTGTGTATCTCTCTATGTACCTAAATTTTTTTAGACACTACAGTAAAATTGTTCTTTCCATACGTGTTTA
Organism: Cyphomyrmex costatus; assembly: GCF_001594065.2. Taxonomy (NCBI): domain Eukaryota; kingdom Metazoa; phylum Arthropoda; class Insecta; order Hymenoptera; family Formicidae; genus Cyphomyrmex; species Cyphomyrmex costatus. Next base: position 1,363,899 of record NW_017275130.1, read on the forward strand.
ATTGAGGGTATGTTAAGTTAGCACCCCAACTATAGTACTCAGGAGTTTTGATTAGAGTTCCCACTTCCCTTTGACGAGACGAAGAGTTCCCTATAGTAAATAACAAGAGTTCCGCTCAATGAACATTTTTTTTACATTTTTTAAAAATGGGGTGTTAACTTTTTATCGAACTTCGAGGTGGAATAAGTTCTGAGAGGCTTAATAGCTTCAATTTGCGATTGCCTAGAGTTCCTGATATGTAAAAAAAATTTTCGAATATTAAAAAAAAATTAAAAATTTTTGAAAAATTAATTTTTAGATACAATAGTTCTGATGATAATTTCTGCTTCTTTTTGACGATGCGAAGAGTTCTCTATGATTTTTAATGATATATGCGCTTAATAATCATTTTTTAATAATTTTTTAAAAATGGGGTGCTAACTTTTTAACGAAATTTAAGGTCGCATAGTTCTGATCAGCTTAACAGAAGTATTTTGTGAATACCTAGAGTTCTTGATACATAAGAAATATTTTTGAAGAATAATAAAGTTTAAAAAAAATAGTAGAAATCTTTGAAAATTTTTTTGAGAGTACCGAGTAGTTCTGAGTTGCGTTTCTTATAGATCGTGACGAGTTCTATCGAAAACTGTAAGGTGAAAAAGCGATTAGACCAACGGTTTGCAAGATACAGCGACATTTGTCAGAAGATCAACAATTTTTAAAGTTAGTACATCTCGGAAACCGTTGGCCCAATCGCTTTGAGTCTGATATTTTTCGACAGAACTCGTCGAGAACTGTCCAGAACTCCGATCAGAACTACTCGGTACTCCCAAAAAATTT
>NW_017275130.1:1365266-1425550 GCF_001594065.2 Cyphomyrmex costatus
AAACTTTATTATATTTCAAAAATGTTTTTTATATATCAAGAACTCTAGGTATTCACAAAATAGTTCTGTTAAGCTGATCAGAACTATGCGATCTTGAATTTCGTTAAAAAGTTAGCACCCTATTTTTAAAAAATTATTAAAAAATGATTATTAAGCGCATATATCATTAAAAATCATAGAGAACTCTTCGTATCGTCAAAAAGAAGCAGGAATTATCATCAGAACTATTGTATCTAAAAATTAATTTTTCAAAAATTTTTAATTGTTTTTTATTATTCGAAAATTTTTTTACATATCAAGAACTCTAGGCAATCGCAAATTGAAGCTATTAAGCCGCTCAGAACTATTCCACCTCGAAATTCGATAAAAAGTTAGCACCCCATTTTTAAAAAATGTAAAAAGAATATTTATTGAGCGGAACTCTTGTTATTAACTATAGGGAACTCTTCGTCTCGTCAAAAGGAAGTGGGAACTCTAATCAGAACTCCTGAGTACTATAGTTGGGGTGCTAACTTAACATACCCTTTAATTGAAAGCTGATACTATATTTATTTATTTAAAAGAAATATGTAGGTACGTTTTTTTCGTATATATATTACATGGAAAGAAATTTGAAACCTTTGTAAATGTTTGCTAACAGCACAACACATGTTGTACATTAAATATTATTTAACTTACAATTAGACAAAAAAGAACAATTTTTTTTAAAAATACATTATACCTATTCTTATTTGCGGTTTTCGACGAAATTATTCTTGAAGGAATAGCACAATTATACTCCATTTTACACTCACGTTGGAAAAATTCAAGAAACATCTGAATATGTATATTCGTCTCGACGGAATGCATCGAATTTCCGAATTCGACCGCTACTCGTTCTTGGAAAGCCTCGTGAGATGTGCGTTTTTTTAGAGAAGGTCGTCGCACACACTCTTGCTGACACATAGATACACGCACATTTTCTTCTTCTCTTCCTCTCTATATATTTCTTCGGAGTTGAGCGTCTGCGAGCCAGTTCTCCCTTTGCATCGTTTGCCTGTCTCTCGAAGTCGGGCCTCACCGCGTGCAACATGTCGCGTGCAGGCACGTGCTCCGTAATGTATAATCTGATCTGTGGCCGAAGGCGTTCTACAGCGCCGATATAAATTCGAAACGGCGAGGAGGGGCGAATGCAGAAGAAGAAGACGAAGCCGAAACCGGTGGAGAGGTTCCGGTAAAAAGGCCATGGAGATCGACGAGTACTCGTCCGGGAGATACGATCTACTCTACTCCCTCGTCTAGCTGTAATATGCGGGTTCAGCTCACTCGTGGAAAGCCGATTTTCAGCGCTTCCGTCGATGCGGGAAGTTGCGGGTCAGTCTGGAGATATATTACATATATGCGTTTGGTACGCCGGCTATACAAAGGAATATAGATAGCGACAGAGTGGCGATACGGACGGGATTTCTAATGCGGTGATATCAAAAAACGTAAGGTCGTTTGGTGGCACGTATCGCATTTAGATCGTATTTCCGGATATAAATTTGAAATCTTCATGGTTCGCCACCAAAGCCTCCCTCGAATAGATCGCATTATGGATGAAAGCCTTCTGGTATCAGTGTGTGAACACTATTATCATCATTCTTATTCTTAAATCGATTTCATATTATTGTTTCCAAATACAATATTACATCACGATATTGCATTAAAAAGAATTTGTTGACTCAATCTGAAATATTATATGTATATAACGAGACTACTGTTTGGTGAAATATGAACGAGATGATTGTTTGGTGAAATATGAACCAAATAACTGTTTGGAGAAATATGAGCTATTATTTTATTTAAAATAAACGTTACAATAAATTAGAAAAAAAACATTCAGATAAATTTGATCGTTTATTTATATTTTGATTACGGCAACCAAACACATTTGGTTGGATGATTTCTGGTGAAAGTAACAAAAAATTTAGTTGAGGTATCAGATTATTTAATTATGGTAATCAGAAATTCTTAGTTCTCTACTTATTTCTTTAATAATGTCACGTTAATTCAACCATGATTTTTCCATTGTAGTTAAATACTCGAATATTATTATTATGTAGTTGTAGTCAATACAGCATTAACTGGACTCTAACTCGTATCAAAATATTTGATTATAATAACCAGAAATTTGCTTAACCAAACATATTTTATTAATTTAACGATGATTATTTTTTTCTGTGTGTAACAGTCACCGGGGTACCTTAATATTGAAAATTATTATTTAGCACTAAAGATGATCGCAGTAGTATGTGGTTTGTTTCTCTATGACGAATATTTTAATCGGTCCAGAAATGTATATGCTATCTTGATGGAAAATAAACTACCTCTCTCTTCCAATATACGATACTGCAATATTTCTCTTATATAGTATACGATATTGCAATATTTCTCTTATGCAAAAATCGACCTTGAAATGATCAAAGGCGGCAGCTAACGGTCGCGAAGTTCAAAGCTGGTTTGCAACAACTTCGTCGAAACGCGCATTCGTGCAATAAAAATGATCGCTCGCGTGGAAGATGAAACACAATCCTCTTATAACTTGGCGGTTTCGTGCAGAGGCGTTAAACCACGTGCGAATGCTTAGGAACGGAACGCACGGCGGCGGGTCTGAAACTGTTAACGCCGCAATTTTCTCGGGCAGGCTTCGCAGCGCGAGGCAAATGAGGGTCGCGGTACGACTTCGGAGGCCCGTTTAAAACCGCTGATCCTTCGGGATCAAGATACTCTTCCCTCGTCCCCACCCGCTCATTTGTAATCTGCTTGGTTCTACGATACCGCAAAGTCGGATCCGGCGCCTGGTTACGTGCCTCCCGCGCGAACTCAGCGGTTTTCAGTTCGACACGCTCAAGCTTTTCCCATATCTCTCCTTTTCCCTTTTACACGCATTCTCTCTCTCTTCTCGTCTTTCTCGCTGTAACTATCGTGGAAACAATAAGAGGAAATCTACGTAAACACGGACACAGATACCGGTACAAAAAGGTTACCTCGAAAGTAGAACGAGCTGGTGAGACTCGACGTGAGGAACGACGGAAGGGAACGTGATAGCTATAGCAATCGAGGGGGGCAGTCCGTGAGATGAGCATGAAGGGGACGAGGGGAACGAAGAAAGTGGTGTAAACCTTGCCTCTCTCGTCTTTATAAAAATGCAAACGGTCGATCATTTGAATACGTATAGCCGGTAATTCAGACGAGACGAGCGCTCGCCCGCCCGCGTTCGCATCACGCGTGCACATTCGTGTTCGCGTCGTGTTGGGTGGATGGTGTTTAAAGAAGAAATGCGCGAGAAAAGGCGACCCGAGAGAGAATCGATGTGAAGAAGGTGTGTCGCGTACAAAGATGTAAACCGTCTTACCCTCTTCTCCGCGGTGCGAATCCTTTCTTGCCCATCTTCTCCACCTCCACCTTTTCTCTTCCTCCTCTTTCTCCATCCTGTTGTCTCCGTTTTTTTTTTTATTTCCACTTCTGTCCCACCTTTTCGATGGTTAGCGTTCAAGCAACGTGAGTCATTCTTTAAATGCAAACATATTATTACTGGATATTACAGGATTATGTTTATCTCTTACTCTCTCTTCTCAAAGAACAAATTATTCCCACAGGGTTCTCTATTTAGCGTTTTTATTTGTTAGCGTTTGCAAGTAATGTTTAAACACATCACATTTTGTAATTATGTGTGCCTAGAACATTCTCTCTTTCACCAATGAATTAATAAACTTTTTAATTTAATAATTTAATTTTTTAATAATTAGTAAATTTTTAATTTACTTTAATTTTTAATGTTTTAATTAAATCGCGATTACCGTATTGTAAGTCACAAGAGAATCCCACAAAACGTATCTTGTAACATTACACGAAAATAATTACGTGAAAATAGCTTTTTATAAAAAATTAAATATTCGTACATTCATTTTAACCTGAATCGGATTTAAATTGTATTAAACACTTGACTCCATGTAGCTAAAACGTTCAAATTATATATCACAAGAACAAAGTAAAGATATCGCAATATAGGATATTCGCATGATATGCGAAATATTTCTGTAAGGCATTATGTGTTTATCACACAACAAAATGTCGTTTTATGAACTCATTTGAATGCTTCAACATGTTGACAGACAATTCCGGGTGCAAAATAGAATGCGAGAAGCCACTTCCAGAATGTAATCATGATTTGTTTAACGGCCGATACACTAAAGCATATCGTTGTGTAACGATCGATTTCAAGCTCGAGATAAGCCTCGAAGATCTCTCCGGGGGATAGAGCTGCAGAAACAGAGACGTCTATCGTATGCGTTGTGGTGAGTGCGCTTCCTGGAAGGAGCTTATGAATATTACTCGCTCGAGGAGGATGTTGCCGACGGCTTCTGGGCCGAGTGTATATATAAGGTGCGAGATAGCACGTGACGACGGCCCTTTTGTTTTATTTGAAATTCCATGCAAACCACGGCGCGAGGCTGCGTGACCGTAGCGGCCCAGCTTGGGCCAGACCAGGTTGGTTGGTGTTTTCCATAAAACAACGCATTAGCGTTGATCCGTATCTCGATAACCGATCTTGGCGATGGTAGCGAAGACGCCGCCGCCGCCGCCGCTGTCGTCATCGTCGTCGCGTCGTCGTCATCCTGAAGATCGACCTGCCTTGAGAATCCCGTTTCGTCTCGTTGCACTTGCAACCTGGCATCTCTCATGAATAATATCTTCCGTGCATTTACATGCCGCCACGGACTACCTCGTGCGGATCCGCCCTTCTTATTCTGTCCCATCAACGGATTTTTCGCCCTCTCCGTTCAGATCGCGAAACGCTTTTCTATCTTCACATGTATTCATGGTGTATTCTCGAGAAAGAGGAGATATTCTCTCGACGATAAGAACGGGCTTTTCCTTTCTTGCTATCCTATCCGCCCCGTCTGGTGACTTTTCCGTCTCGTTCTCTCTCTCTTCGTATCTCACTGTCGCTTCTTCCATCGTTCGGCTCCCGGGGGATCTTACGAATCGTTTAATTCGATCTTTCCAGATTCTACTCTTCGTACATCCCGCGCGACGCGACACGACGCGCTGTCCTTCGAGATCCATTTATTCGGCTCCAAGATCCACCCTGGACCTGATTCCATTTTCTTCCTACTACGAGATTATCCCGAATACATACAATTTAGATTGGTGTATATCTACTATCTGTTATCTATCTCAGAAAGCCAAAATAGATCCGCGCGTGCAATTTGTGTTTCATAAATGCTTGTGGGGCATGAAGTTTCACCATAATACTTTAGACAGCGTTACCAAAAGCGATAGTTTCTATACAGTTTATACGGAAGTAAGCAAAACGTGCAAAGAATTATCAAGAAAATCACTTTTGATATCATGCATGATTGCGAAAGAAAATTTTCTTTATATAGATTTATATAAATTATATTGAATACAGCTATGTAAAACAATCATCATAATATTATTATATACACTGAAAAAAGTGTTCTAAGCAAACAAATACTTAATAAGAATGGCACTTTGTTTTTTTATTTATGTCACTAATTCTTGCGGCACAAAGCGAGCACAACTCAGCACAATGTTTATTTTTCCGATTAAACAAAATGGCGGTGCTAACTTCACGCACATTTTTTCTCGAAATTCGGGTTTATAATGCTTCCATGTGATCTATATTTATTAGTTTAATCAAAACATTTTTCTCAGAATTCTACTTATTTCAAACAATTTATAAAGCAGGATAATCGCATATCGATTTAATAAAATACGTGTGTAAATACAAAATGTAACGGTAGTGATATTGCATGATGGCAGACATCGTTCGCATTTCAAAGACGAAGAAAGCATCGGCAAGGCGAAGAAGGATACGTAAGTGTCGTGACAAGATCCACGAAACCGCTAGGAATTCCAGAAGAAATAGCTCAACGGTATTCGCCTGTTTCTCGGGCGAACTCCCCCCAAGTCGCGATGACATTCCAGCGTTCGCGGGAAGGGTGGCTTCGTTGTTTCGCTACCTTTGCTTCGTGCTTTAGAAGACATTTTGGAGAACATTCTTAACCGTGCTCTCCAAGACGATGCACGATCTCGACACGGGATGACGTTGTTACGAGACAAGGTATTCGCCTGCTCGTGGAAATTCGCGGCAGTGGCGCTGCGAGACTGAAATCTGTGGCGAATTCGAAACCGTTTAAACCTTCTAAAGTTTCTCCGTCGTCTTTTGCATATATATATATATATATGTGTGTATATATACATAGATGTGTAAGATCGGTATGTCACAGTTCTCTTCAACGATCTGCAATCCGAGACGGACAAGTTACGGGTATAATATAGGCGTTTCGATGTCACTTCGTTATTCTATTCTCGATATTTCACTAAGCTGTTTCGATAGTACATATATCGATCGCAATCTAACGAGCGTAAAATCAAAATTTCATCTGTTATTTTATTGTACTTATTTTCCAGCAAGATTATTGCAGCAAGTATTAGTACTTTATATGAATAACAGAAAAATGTTTAATATTTTTTTGGTAAATTCCAAGGTTAAAGTTCGAATGAACAACGAAACTATGTTTTTCAGATCATGTCAAGTGAACTATGATTAAACAAAACTTCAGTTTGGAATTTTAGTAATTAAAAAAATGACAAAAAAAAAAGATCGTTTCCAATATTTTTGTCACATAATAAACTTGAATTTGAAACTCGCCAAAGAATTTGTCATTAAAGCGAAACATGCCTGGTATTCGATATAGCGATGCAACCAATTCTGTAGAAACGCATCGGCCGTTTTTTGGGAAAACAACAGCGTGCGCAATAGGCAGGTTGAGTGAACGCGAAAGCACGCGCGATGCGTCTGTTTACGAGACGACGGAGAAGTATCGTGCAGATAATGGTGGACCACCATATGGACGCATGGCTGCACCGTGGAACTGTAATTTGCATATGCGCACAGCTGATGTCTGGGCCCGGGACCGGGGCCCTCTTCTCTAGTTCGGCTCGATTTCGAGGAGGAGACGATAGCGCGGCCGCGCCTCCTTGCGAAAAGGAAGGAACGGCGAGCGAGGACGAGAGAGATGGGTACAAAGAATGGCCGGCCGGTAGTCCGGAATCGGCAGCTCGTTGCAACACATGTGCAACACGAGCGCACGCGAGAGCCCCGATTCTCCAATTACTGACATTAATGCCGCTTCGCCCCCTGGGCAGAACTCGCCAACAGGTTACGCAGCGGCGAATCGCTCGAATCGTTCGATACGAAGGCCGCGCGCGACTTGATAAGTCGCTATGTATTCATTGCCGATATATGTATACAGGGAACATTCGTTTATGATGAATTAATTGTGATTTTTTTTTACCAATTAGACACAGATATTTCCATGCAAAAGGAAAAAAGGATGATATTTAGTTTAAATTTTAGTCGGGCTACCGAGTTTCTATTCGTGTAACAATCACATTTTTACAATTCATATTTCAATCACAGAATTTTGATTAATTTATAATTTTTTATTGATATAAGGATATTGATGTGGATTATTATTTTCGCAACTCTTTTCGGATAATTTGATTTTTCAACTATCTATATTGCCTATGTGATTTTCAAAAAATGAAAGATATTTAAACGTTTATAAATGATGTAATACATTGATACTCAATTTAGGAGATGTTGAAAGAAAAGAGTTGAGAGGAAAAATTTCTTTGTAATATATGTAATGATACACAAGATGCGATAAGAGAATTAAAAACAGGATGACAAATTTATCAATATTACGTAATTTTATTATTTTTGCAACTCAAGAATTTTACATAAAATAATAACTTAAATAAATGTTCTTTCCATCAAATAAGGTAGCTTTCATTCTTCAAATAAATATTGAATTAAATATTCGACGAGATATGCATTGAAATTAATTTGAATTTCCATGAATAGAATACTTCGTTTGGAATTCATATTATAGAATTTAATATTTTGACTGATATATAGCTTTTTGGTATCTCTTTGTGACGTAGTGTGTTTTTATTTACAAAAGAGGTCACCGTGCAAATATTCATATGACGACACTCAAGCAGACGTTAATCGCATGAATTGTTCTTGTCGTGTTATTATCTCTCGAAACACACGATTGGTTTTTGGAAAGAATTAGTGTTTGAAATCTATGCATTTTTTGATAATTATATTTAAACGTATCTTTTACATTGCATGATTGTTGATATTAAATGCGTTTATATTTCCACTTTTCCGTATAGTACTTCGCATACAGGAACATAAAAGCGTACATTTTGAGGTTATAACAGCTGGAGAAAAATATGTCAGTCTAAAAATGGCCTTTGCAATTTTTTATTAGTCATAATTCATGCTCAAAATATATATTATCAACTGCTTTCGCATCGCTTTGAGAATGTCGCGTGATCCTCCCTAATGTCAGGTTTCCGAGACATTATTTGGTACCAGACATATGTCTTGCACTTTTGTGCGTTCCGGTGGCCTCCTTGCGTGGACTATCTTCCGTTACAACGGAATTTAATATCGCGAAAAATTCCTCGTAGATTTTTATCGAATTACGTACTATCGTTGGTACATAGCAAATTATTTCAATATCGTATGTTTCTTATATAAAACGTAAGGAACTTCTAAGCATGTTATATCTGCTTTAATGTGTTTTTATAACACATTATTAGATATACATATTTTAAACTTTTTATCTTTTATATAATATTATTAGATGAATAATTTTTAATATAACGTATTAATTAAGTAATATTTTGAAAAATATTCGTGTTTCACTTGCAATCAATTTGTTGTTCCATTTTAACAAAAAACTGTCAAAAGAACTTTAAAATTAAAAAATTAAGTAAAACTTCTACAAAAACTAATATTCAAGTTACTAATATAACCAGTTGCATGAAATTAATAATCTTCTATAGTTTATCATCTTTTGTACACGGAAAGAATAAATTTGTTGAAATATCTAGAAATTTAGGTAGATACAGATCTGAAAATAATTTTGTTGCATCATCAAAATAATTACGTAGCATTTTTAAACATAATGATTTTTAAAAATGCTGCAAAAAGTTATAACCTTCTAGAGGTAAGTTTAAAATACATAATTATTTTGATAATCCATCAAAATTATTGTCAGATCTGTATCTAACTTCTCCAGATACTCCAGCAAAACCATCCTTTCCACGTAATCAAGGAAGTGATATCGGAAGTGAGAATCGGCGCGCGCGCGAGACGAGATCAATTAAGAAAGCAGCAAGATGCTCCGAGCAAGGATACTCTCGACTGATTTAGACATGAGTCACGCGACAGTCAGGTGTTCGAAATGCGTCGATCTTTCGGACGAAGAGGCTGTGATATTCCCGGGTATCCACATGAGACGATAATCATCTTCGTGTGGGTTCGCTCGTTTTGGATCAACCGGTGGCGCGCCCCGCGGCGCACCACGATCAACCAACCGAACGCGCGTCAGGATATCGTCTCCACGTGTCGTTTCGAAAATCGTTACGGTTGGCATTAGGTGGAATTCTGCGTGGGCGTGGACGCATCTTTATTTAACTCATTGTCAGACTTCCTCTCGCCTGTATACAATATGTTTTATCTTCGGTATGCTTGGATTAGAGATCACACGCTCGCGACCACCGGACACAAACCTGTCCCTTGCTTTCATTATCCTCGCGCAAAGGAGAAGCATCTCTAGAGATCATGATTGCTTATGATCGAAATGGAGATTGATGGAATCCGTACAGGGGAATTTAGCTACCGTGTTAATCGCTTGATCAAAAAGTGCAAGGAAGTGTGTATATATTCAAAAAATATTATAAATGTCTGACGCGATATCTTAAATGTTGTAAAGATCATTAACATATTACGAGTTACTTATAATTGCTTTTTGTATGATGTAACGTACAATTTGCTTTCACTTTTAAACTCAGAAATATTGCAATTTCCGTTCATACACGATAATATCATACTTAAGTAATATATGGATTTGATTTCTGAACGATGTTGTCTTCGTTTCTGTGAATCCAATCCTTCCTTTTTGATTATGAAATTTTTGCCTCTTCACTTCGTAACTTCGAGCGAAGCAATATATAATCCAATTATTCATATTCGTTGTCGGGATTCTAAGGTGACGATCAATAAAGATGCCACGTCTATCATACGATATCTAAATTGGTAGGAGGCGGTGAGTTGGCTAACCGAGTCGCGGCATTAGCGACGCTATTGAATTATTCTGCGAGTCTCGCGACGAGTGAAAACCGGTCGACCCGCTCACAATAAGCGAAGTAGACACGAAACGAGACCGGGACCGGCGAAATAAGAAGTCGAGGAGAGATCAAGAAGACTAGCCACCTCTAGCTGCGTCGTTCACGCACGGCTGCACGAGATGCGGCCGGACTGCGGCGCTGACGCGAATATAATGAGCCGCGGTAGCAATTTGGCGAAGAGGCACGGCTTCAGTGGACGGACCACCGGGTTGACGATTATCTCTGTAAAAGAGCCACCTGTATCCACTGACAGAAGCGTGAGGCATATACTGTACGCGGCCACCATTAGAACTTTATTTGTGGTCGCTCTGAAACGAGACGAACGACGTGTGACCAACTATACCATTTATAACGGCACGATCTTTTATTCCACGCCTGAATGATCTAAACTTCGTCGTTCGAATCGCTGTACTACGAATTGCATTTGGCATACCGATTACGAAAATATCAATAGCATCCCGAGGAAAACTATTTTTCAAAAGGTCCTAGGATTCTTCTTTAACCCTAGAATGCTATTGAATGGTAGTATCGCTGTCGATACATTTTTACGTGCAAGGAAATGGGCCACTTTTTATTAATGTAACACAGATTTTACATTTTTAATAATAGTTATAATCTAAACACAAAGAACCTAATTACAGTATTAACTTAAAAGAAAGGAAAAAGTAAGCATGCTATTAAATTTAATCTTGAAGTATTGTACAATTTGTAGTCCAGTTGTGTGTCTCCTCATTAAATAAAGTATATGATAATATAAAATGATAACACAAAACTACTTAAAAGTTAAAATCATTTATCACACTTTCTATTATATAAATTATAATTATATATAAAACTGACTCAGGGGGTCTAAACTGATGTATAACGGACAGAATTTTTAAAGTTTATCTCCGCTTGTCAGGAGGTCCAAACTGATATATATAACGGGCAGAATTTTTAAAAGTTTGTCTCCGCTTGTCCTATCTTTTAGCATGGCAAAATGGACCTCCATAATGACCGTTGAAGGCTGAATAGTTTAGAGTTCAATGACCTTATTCACTTTTATATTAAATTTATTGATAGGGTTAATATTTTTCTAGGGTTAATATTTTTATCGAAACACTTTTCACGAATGAAATTTAATATTTCTGTCAATATAACTTACAACTATTTCTAATTATATATTTTTAGTAAAACTATGCATTTGACAAATGTATCTTTATAATTAATATGACAATTAAATAACTCACTCTGTGAACTTAGTATTAGTCTAGAATCAGATTTTGTTTCTAGATGAAATTTTCTATTTTTTATTGAAAGGTATTTTGTTCGCAAAGTATTTGGATCCTCATGGTGGTCTCGTTTTTGGCTTCTGGTGGCATAGGTGTGGCATCCTCTGTTCGCCTCTGTGTTCTCTTCGTCCCCTTGAGCAACCCCCTCTATCAGCCGCCTCCCCTCCGGGAGCTCATTTATAACGCTCACCTGGGAAACACAAAGGGACTTCTTTCATCCTCGCGCTTTAATACTTTCTCTCGCCGCGTTGTCCTTTTTACGCGTTATTTCGTCGCCGCTATCCTTCCCTCCAGCGTCCTTTCCTCGTTCGCCCCACGTGCTCCCTTTTTTACGTTAGCGATCTCGCGATATTCTTCCACCTTGTATTCTTCATTTTTTGACGCATTGAGTTGTATACCCCGCAGGATTATACTAATAAGCCAAACCATGATTTTTCTCTGATCAGTAATATAGTTTCATAAGCAATCTATAAATTACTTATACTGTTCTCTTCCCGATATATTGTGTTAACTCGATTATCGTAATTTGTCATAAAGAATTTTAAATAATAAATAAGGAATTTTTTATTTGATTGTCTTTATTTTATTACAATTTCGCACATAAAAAGTAAATATTAAAATTTTCTGATAAACGTCATAATGAATCTTTCATGATGAATGAAAATGGAATTTTGTCCGAGGCAAAAATTATGTATATTGAGTGATGCATTGCATCGAAACTTGTGTGTTTTATTACAAAACATCTAGTTATGCTCATTTTTGTTAGAAATACATTTCATTGATTCTATATGTGGTAGTAAAAGGGAAAAAATTTGGTTTTTTTTACATCTGTTCTATGAACCATTACTTCCAGCCGAGATGTAAATTAAAAGAAGAAATGGTAGATCAAGATTTATTTTGTCGCTGATCCTCTGTGGGGCTCATGAAGAATAGCAATGTATAAAATAAATACAAGATAAAATTATTCTTGAAACAAATGCAGTATATTTATTAAGTTTTTATCTTTTTTTAGGAACAGTATATTTCAATTATAAGTGTGAGACACAGTCTAAAAAAATTATTTCTACATATTTTTCTTATAATAAATTATATAATATTTATTATATTTATTATATTGTGTTAGAGAGAGAGGAAATGTAATTTTTGTAAATAAGCATACTGAGCTTTATCATGTTATAAAAGATGCAAGAATATATATATATTTATGCATGCAGATTATTCTTAAAGGAGAATTCTTTCTGTTCCGTAACACGTATAGTTTATATTTATATATCAATTTGAAAAAACATAATAAACACATTTTACTCACTAATTTAAAAAAAAAATTTATGAGAAAAAGGGAAAAAAACATTTTGACACAACATTATATTAAGATATATTATAGTGTATGACATGTAGGGGAAACCATGTTTAATCTAGAGAATGAGATGTATCTGAAGATGAATTACATCATTGTGTAACTATCTTTGAAAATTAACCAGAAAAATAAAGTCGACGACGCGAGCGCGTCAACTTATCAATTTATTAGATTGTATCATAATATTTTTAATATAAATATGTGAAGATGAATAATTAGTCTTTAGAAACATTTATATTTTATCTTTTTTATAATATTTTAGAATTATTTATTCTATTATTCGCAGTTAATTATACAATGACACCGGCAAACGGATTAAAATTTCGTGTCGCTTGTGCTGAATTATCTCGTACTGCTGAGAAATGTATGAAATGTGGAGGAATGTGTGACGAAATTAATGTAGCGATTAATTCTGTTAATTGTTACGCGGTCAGGAAAAGGGCGTAAAAAATGCAATTCGCGGCACGGAAAACGCCATCGTCGGGAATACGGATCTAAATGCGCGCACTCGAACGAGCTAGCCTTTCGATTAAGATGGATCCCTCGTGCTCGTATGCAAAGAGACGCCATAACTCCTCCAGGGGTCCTTCGCTATCCTCCATGGAAATTACGTAAATCGCTTCCTCCGATCCTTTCTCGATCTTCGATCTTTCCCGGATAGGTCGGGTGTCCCCGACCGGCTCTGAATCGCCAAGATCCCTGAGATCGTATCCGAATTTAGAAAACGTTTGTGAAGATGGTACGAGTGGCGACGTTCTTCCTCAACGTACCTTCACCTTTAGACGATGCATTTGACCTCTGTCACTTAACTTTTGGGTACGAACATATTCGGATCAAATATTCGATCGACCATTTAAAATTGCGAAATAGGATGCTCTGGACTGTTGAATACATTGATTCTCTGAAACGTGGATAAACTTGAAATTTGGATAGGAGAATCCCATTTCCTATTATATATGATATATCTTAGGTATATTTATGTGAAGGAATAATCTTAATGAAATAATTACTTGACTTATTATAATATTTTTTAATTAAAAATTTAACAATTTAATTATAACAGTGATTATAATAGAAAATACATTGCAATTGAGACATGTCAAAGCAAAATGTTGTAAGTGACACCTTTTAATTTTTTAGGAGAAAAAAAAATTATTTTTTTCTTGACACTATCACATTTTACAAAAAACAAGGTAATAATTCAATATACGGGTAATCAATTTCTGCAAAACATTTTAATTAAGTAATTCTGTTTTTTAAAGAATTATGGTAAAGCAGTTATTAAAATTTCAAAACGTTATAAGTTCAAGAAAATGCAGGTCAAAAAGTTGTAAATCCAAATAAAAATGTCAGTTTTACACAATGACCTTATAACTGTGTCGTGTATTCATTTTTTCCCGTTTATTGCAGCATTTTTCACGCTAAATATTTATGTATATGATGAAACACATCACTTACAATCTATTCATACAATAAAATATACACAATTTTGACACTTACAATTAGAATGTTTTGATGTGGTACGCTTCAATTACAATTAAATTTTTTATGAAAATTTTTATTCCGTATAAATCATATAATATGCGTAATTCTGAGTTTATTGACACCGATATCGCGAATATTAATTAAAGTATATAACGGATTATACGGTGTCGGTCATCACGTTGAACCATTTACTCTGAATTATTACGACTGATATGCCTTTCGAAATTTGCTAATGCCGATTGCATTGCACATTCATCCGGCGCATGAGTAACGCCCGTAAAACATTTCATCGCGATCAAAGTGAACGCGTGCCATGCGACCCATTTTCTACATAATCATAGACTATCGCCGCGGTTATTAATCGCCGTTTCATTATCGCTGCTATACCGCAGAGAAGGGGTGGTAGAGGATATCGCGCTTCGCGGAGATCCGCACGCATTACGGCCGATTACACCGATAAAATCGCGCGATGCATTAGCCGCGCGTAAACGTTTCGCGTGTATACATACGGTGTCCCCAAATGCATACGTGACATTTTAGGAGCACGTTCTTAGCAAACTTTCACAATGTTCTTTAAATTTTGGTTTTTTTTTTAAACTTTTTTCAAAGGAAAACGTTATTCAAGTTACATTTAGGATATTATTTTTTAAATTTTAATAATGTTTCCTCACATCTTCAATATTGTAATGGATTTGCGAAAATCTTATTATTTTCAATTATATTATCAATAAATTATTGATATTGTATATCCTGCTGAAAAATATTAGTTATATTGTACAATTTTAACAAAAAATTTCTGTTCGATGTGTTTTGATACACCCAGTGTATGTACGAGAGACTATCCCGGAAGCACATGCCGTTCAATCCGACGCGATCGCACATTAGCGCTACGATTTCCAGCCTTGCGGAAAATATGTGCGTAGAGAGCGGTACGCTCATTAATTACCGCCGCCGGTAATATTACGGAATTCCGCTGGTCGAATATATCACGGGAGACAAGTCTGCGTTACACGAGCTACAAAAGCAAACCGACAAATCGACCCCGATGTGTTCAGCTGCGTCGATCTCAGATCTGTAATGCTAAATAATCGCGTGTGATTTATAATATATACATAACATATGCATAATCCTTTGATGCCACTTCTAACGTGGCATATCTAAGATTTCTTTTATACGATATTTTTCACAATATCTAGTATGGTAAATATAAAACGATATAGAATGATACCGAAGAGTTAAGAAATGAGATATTGCATTAAGCACGAATGGATAGCACGTGTAATGCAATATCTCATTATTTTTAAATAAATTATTTCATCCGTCGCAATAAACGCTGCATGTATATTTCCTAAATATTTTTGAAAGATTTGTTTTTTTTTTACATGTGTGGCGGGATTGTTTGAGGACAAAAACGATTTCCTCTCGATGCTTGAATATTCAAACGATTACATGCGGGTAAGATTATTCTCCACGTTAACAAACAAACATAAATAAAATTGGCTTCTCAATCAAATTCGAACTGGTTCTGGAGATAATCTAAATACTTCTTTTAAGCAGACAACAAGAGATTAACGTGTTGAGATAAATGTGCTTAATTAAGATAATCCACGTGGTTCTTGTCTCGGTACCCGTTATGCTTTCAAGAACCATCGACAGTGCGTTCAGTGAATTAACATTTTTCAAGATACTGTCCAGATAACAGAGATCATACAGAATTCGTCCGTGCCGTGTGCGGAAGATAACAATACTAGAGATAACTAGAACATTTCTGAAAGTGCCGTCAGAGATCATACGAAGTGCTTGCTCGTGTAGGTTTACGACATCGACTGTAGGTTTCTCGTAATTCGTCTATAAAGACCGATAGGACCCCTATGCTTCCTTCATGTTCCGTTATCATTTAGAGTTTTAAGGTCATACGTTCTAAAGAGTGCAATGCTCGACTTTCGCGTCGATTTTGCGCAATATATAGAAAGTAAATTCATAGTTAATCCACATAAATGCATAAATATTGCTAATCTAAGTGATAATAGCCAGAACAATTGATAAATAAATTGTTCAAAAAGAATTAAAATAATTGAAGAAGAGAATTTATTTGTTTTATAAAATGTCAGGATGGCAACCGCCATCTGTGGCTAATCTATAATTTAAATATTATCTTCCAAATATGTTAGAATATTTATCCACGTTTACTTAATATTTTCGTGGCGCATCGATCAAAATATCATGCGTTTACATACTAAAACGTCATCGTACATCAGTGTTATTTAATATATAGTTTATGAGTGTTAGTACGCATATAATCGCGTTATGCGTTTGACGCGTGAAATGTACGGACGGTAGTTTTACAGTCGATTGAAGTATCGACGCGCAACAAGTAACGCAAACGGCGAGAGGCGTTTTCCTAGAAGAGATCACGGTTCATTGGCGAAACGTGTGGACCGGATGAGAAGAGGAGGAAGAGTCGGTGCAGCAGAAGCGATTATCTTATATAGAATAATTTGTTCGCTTCATTGGATAATGCCGTCGTGGCGCCAGTCTCTGACCTGCTTATACGCCTCGTCGCTCCTATGTTGAACCTCGCGACTCACACACGTCGTCTGATTAAAGGCTCGTATTGTTATGTAACCGCGATGAAACTTCATGTTTGTCGACATGAATGTATGCGCGTCACGTTTCGATTCACAACGAGCACGATTTCTTTCTTCTTTTTTCTCTATTATGAGCATATAAGACTTTACATCTAAGCTATTTCTCATGTATGGATCGCGAATATTTAATAATCAATGGAATCTTTACCTGATTGGATTTATCACTGAAAGAAAAGATTGACTGCTGCAGAAAATTAGATGATAAAATATGACATAGTATTTTTAATTGGCTGTAGCAGCCAATTTTGAATGTGTTAGTATATCCGCAATATCAATATAAAGTTTCGATAGACTAACGCAACCAAAAATTGGCTGTTGCAATCAATTAAAAACCCTATGCCATATTCAGCCAATTTTTTTTAGCGTATAATTCTAGAAGTAATATAAATTCTCTAACACATTTTTAGAGTAGAATTTAATTATCTGAAGAGAATAAAATCTTACTCCTTCTTAGAAATTTACAATTGAATCACTCTTTTTTTCAACATTGGCTTAATTGTCATTCTTTGTCATTTTTTTAGAATTAGATTCCACTTCAAAGATTTTAGAGAGAAATGTAATTACGAAATATATATAAATAATCTTTAGTGTTACTAGAAATTAAAAACACTTATCCGATCCATGTTTTTATCGAATAATGTGGTTTTGGGACAAATTCGATCTTTAAGAATACCTACTTGAAGATTTTTTTACTCTTCACTTGACCGAAGTGTTTTGCACAACGCAATTTGTGAAAGTGTTTGATGGTTGCATAGCATCAGATTAGGTTTTTTTGTTGTGTAACTGATCCTGTTGCGTTTGATTAAAAGCGTTGTAAGTACTATCGCGTGATTATACAAAGTTCTACAAGTTCGGTTGCTACGAGGTATGAAGTGTATACGAGTCAAAGTCTCAACTTCACGCTTGACGTAACCGCCTGACTATCCACGCGTTAAACTTCGTCTTCTTGTCAGGGTCGTTGGATGCAAGCATGGTGATCTTGGCCAATCTTCTGCGGATCGCTTCGATTACGACGATAACCCTCCCCCGTCTACCATTTCTCGTCCTACTTCTTAGCTGACTCATCCGTTCAAAGAAAATAGAATTATGGTAATCGGAGTTCTCAACGATATTGTTACGTCCGGCTGACTTGGAACAAATATAATCTTGTTGGAATAAAACGCTAACTAGTTATCAGAAGTGATTGAAAAGAATTTTTATTCTTTCAATAATATTGATTTAACTAACTTGTATAAAACTATTGTATAAAACTACTACGATACATATTACACAAGTATATACTCATCAATTTAGTATATGCTCAATGCTGAATCATATAATCTTTCATCACACTTATTAAACCTATGAATAGATCTTTGCATGTAATAATAAATTTTCATATTAGTGCTAACACTGTTAATACGACAAAGATAAAAATCGAAAGGCCATTAAATAAATAAAATTTTATACGAGCTACTCATGAGTTACTAATTGCATTAGAGCGATTATTATAGAAGGGATTTTTCTGTATATTTATACGCAATAGAAATTGCGTATTCAATAATTTGTTGACAACGCTGAAGTTCCATTATGTTTGATCATACGAAACGATGAGGTGTAAATAGCGTTGGCCACAAGCAACTGCGCCACGTACGTTCCTGCAAAGGCGGCTAAATGACGCAGCCGGTGCATCGACTGCACTTCTGCAGCTACGTGGCGGGCTTCCAGGTGGTGGCACGTGCTCCGGCATCGACAGGTGGCGGACGGACCAAATTCTCCGTCGTCTCGTAGAAGGACGGATCACTCTTTCGATTTCTAGGAGCAGATCTAATTTATCCTCGGATCGTTTGATCAACATAGCGCATCCGTCTTTGTGGAGGGAATAACTGTAAATTAGAACGACTCCTAGTTTCGAGAAATTGAAGGAATTAATCGCCACGTCATCGTGAATTGAAGTAGTGAATACAGACCATATTGTATAATATTATACAATATTTGAGTGTGTTCCATTATTCACTGCAAATACTGAAAATTTATAATTAATATAACGTATACTATAGATTTTTCTGTGAGAACAAGCAATTTATTATATTTCCGTTAATGAAGGAAGATATCAAGACTATGATATTAATTATTATCTCTTTATATCTACAATATACAATAATATTCTTATTTTTAATTTATAACATGTAAGCGAAACATTTCGTTTATGATGAACAATGAAAATAATCATAAAATATGAATAATACGATAACATAAATAATATTGTATTAATCTGTGTAATTATTTATACGAATGTGCACTTCATATCGGCGTTTCCAATTTAAAACTTTGAAAGTGGAATTGGTTTTTGTTCTGTTCGATATTATCCTCGTTTGCACGTAAACGAATAGGCACGCGAAAGGCTAGCAGTTGGAGTATGGCGCATTATAATGCTCATTATATTCGATCTGTTCTCTAGCAATTTACGATATTGCATGCCGCATAACTTCCTTTCTCGCGATATAACACCGCATCATCCACGCGAGTACTTATGAACGATAAATCTTTATAACGATTTCTTCATAAAAAATATAAAAATTGTCGAATTATTACTACAGAACATACCACAAAAATCATTGCAATTTCCGATCGATTAACGTTGTAAAAATGACATTGGATTTATCCCTTTATTGCATTTTCATGGTTTGCATTGTGATATAATTGTTTTAGTATCAGAAATTAAGCGAATATATTCTAGCAAAATTTTATATTATCTCTCTCTCTCTCTCTCTCTCTCTCTCTCTCTCTCTCTAATCAAAGCGTAAAATATATTGATTGTAGCTAGAAATTTTCGAGTACATAATATTATTATACAAAACTTAATTTATTCTCTTAATTGATAAATTAATACTTTATATATACGAACTCTTTGTGTGTTGTATACATTTAATTTATGCACAACTTGTGGATGAATTTATATATAACTTACAAGCCCGTATAAAATAATGAAAGGTTGATTTAATTATTATTACGCGTCAGTAATAATCCATTGAATTACATTATTTATAATTAGGTATGTTAAAATAACCAGAATTAATATTTTATAATATCAGTAATCTAATATTACGTACACGTCTAAAATTTATTATATATCGCATGAAATATATTTTATTCTTATTGAATTATTCTCGTATGTTATTTTTGTTTACTTTCTATATGTTCCTGATGATGAGGTTTTTCAAACGGTTCAGTGAGATTGAAAATCCAAGGCGATGTCTCGGCAGGTGGTATAAAAATTGTGCCGCCACTGTGGTTAAACAGCAGCCGTTTGTAGAGGTTCAAGGGCCGGTGGATAAAAGAGAGTATAGGAGTTCTCGTTAAGAACATCTGCTGCTACCATGGACCAAACGCGAAAGAGAGATAGAGGCATAACGAGAGCGTGATCTTTCAAATTGTGCTTTAAATGAGATTGCTTTGTCTTTCATTGAACAAATGTTTTTTTATCGACATAGTTTTGTTTAACGAGACTATACTTATTTGTTATTGTCAACGGCTCTAAATTTAATTACCCTTTATAGATGTTACTACATTGCAATCGTTTTCTTGAATTGTCACTGTTATATTTACTTAGTCTTCTTTGAATATTACTATTTTAAGTACTTCATGAATGCGTAAAATGACGAGAGAATTCATAAATTAATAATTAATATAATGAGATATTCTATATGTCGTCATAAGATATATGAACATGGCAGGAGACATCGTTTCTCTTTACTTCAAAAGTTATATAACTAAAATATGCGATTTTCAAGTTATTATCATGAACGAGAGATAAATAAAGATTATTTTATTAATTGTTAAAAGTAAACTAACTTAAGTTCACAGACCCCGTCCGTCAAATGATAACACTTATATTATTCTTAAGGTTTTCAAAGAGATCGTGATATCTTCTATAAGAGTGACACATTTTGATTTATATTGTTTTTTAAGAATAAAGAGGAGAGTTTTTCTGCAAAGAATATTTAGAGTTAAAGATTTGGTGATCAAAATTTGAAGAAGAAATTGTTTTATTTCAAATTTAGTCATTTTAGCTGCAAGATAAGTATAAACTGTTGATGATATTTCAAGTTATGTCACTTTTGTTGAATTATTTTGAATTTATTATAATTCTTTACAATATCAAAAATCACTGAGAAAGGATCACCAAAAAGGGGTAGTTTCTTAGAAGTTGTGAAACGAAAATGACAAAACAACTACATTTGATCATGTTTCTAAAAATGTATTCTGTTTGTCGATATTGTAATTAGCTAATAATTTTCTATTAAATTTAAAAATAGCGTTTCTTTTTTTCTGAAGAACTGAATTTTTTTAGTTGTGTAACCTATACACTTTTAAAGTAGAGGTACGGTATACATGTTCCTTCAAAAAATTACGTATTCCCCAGATGGTCCCCGATCAACTAGCCAATCAAAGCGACCAACAAATCTCTTATGCGACATGTGAAATATTAGGTTCGCACTGGTTTTGTTCCTTTAGCGAAAAACGTGTTCAGAGCTTTTTGCATAAATCGAAATTACACCCTCCGTCCCTTCTAATTCGGTAGCTCAGAAGAAACAGACCGATTAGCATTTCGACCCGACTACTGTCGCGGATAATGAATAGCGTGCGATTATGCATACCAGAGAAACGAGGGTTCTGGGCGATTCCATATCGGGTCGTCAGAGGTATATATCATCCCCCGGAACGCTCTTCATGGCAGACACGAGCTCGCGGGGTAATGCAAGCTTCTTGCGCCCGAGTGAATCGCAGGAATTCGACGTTGTTATTCTCCTTTCATGGCCCCGAGATCCCTAGCGGGGGTGTGAGAGAATTGGAGTAGCAGGATGCTGGTGGCGCGTCTTACATCGAGCTCCCACGCTGTCGCAGGTGCACATCTCCGATTCTCCTATTTTATGCACGAAAAAAGCCCTTATCCGCGCTTATCAGATGTACCTTTATCTTGTCGCGACGTTAGTCGACGATTTTTCCGATTTTCGCACCTCGAAAGATGTCGAAAGTATATCTCTGGTTCTTCAATTTTGTCGCGATTTCCTATCGCAGTTGCTTGCTCTTTGCGTTTCATTGTATTTCAATTTTATAACAATCTGTTTTTAGAGCAACAATGTGTGTGTGTGTGTGTGTGTGTGTGTGCGCGAGTGATATAATAAGACATGGAATTATACGGAAATATAAAACTTATCACAGGATTAATCTGGACAATGATTTTGTAGGACACTATGCACTTTTTTGATACACGTACGCAAGAACTTCTGCTTAATGAGTGTTTCGCGTTATTGATTAATGAGGAAATAGTGTCCACGGAATTACGTTGATTCACGACTCTGATAAGTGTTTTTCAGAGGCGTCTGTCAAGCGGTTTTTATTTACAACCGCTCATTAGTATCGCTACGTGACATCGAGGCCAGATAATACTCGCCGCTTACGTCATTCTTGTTTGTGTCGGTGACCAATTTTAGCTCAACTCCCACGACTGATTAGTATTTAGCACAAATTGCAATTCATACTCTATAATTTTACCGGTATGAAGAAGCAGTTTCTCTATTTTTATAATAAAAGTTTCCTATTGTTTCCATTGCGTTTGTTAGCTTTTCGTGAGTCATGATCGCGTTTCCTCTCCTTCCCCCCTTTTTCGATTTGACGTAGTAGATATATCTTAGAAACTGAGGAGCATGCATATATCTTATTGATTGTATATGTATACTAACTTTCTCTAAATTTATTATAATATTTCGCTCGTAAATAGATGCTTTCTAAATCTGAATCAATAGATACCATAATCACTGACTTCAGTCTCATTATCATTATGCCATTATAATCAATAAATATTTACAGTAAAATTCAACTAAAAAAAATCAATACCTAAAACGTAGAATTCTTAATTACGTAGTTTTAATTTATAAATTCAGTGTATATGAAACTGCGACGTGTAAATATCGGTATTTTAATTATATAATGCGCAAACTTTCTTTCTTTCTTTTCAGTTATATTTAACTAAATTCATATTTAGAGAATGTGTAGTCATTAAACAAGTCTTTTTAGGATATAGTTAATACAGGATTTATCAGGATTTGCGTGCTGGCGCAAAATCTCAGTATTTGTGATCAATAATGAGATAAAATATAAAATTTCCAAACAACGTTCCTTATGAACTCTTTCTCTTTCGAAAGTGGAGATCTTTACTTCCGATTTCATTTCTTCGCGTGCAGAGAACTCGATTTTCGCGGAAATAAAGTGGCGAGAAACGAAACTTCGGAATGCATCGCGTATTCTAGCCACCGCGCCGTGAGAAACCTCGAAGGAAAAAGGCGATGTGTAATTCGACGCTGCGCATGGGTTAATATAGACACCTCTGACCCTTCGCGACTTGCCTGTAAAAATGAATCCGCAATAGTTATATTATTTTATAGTTACACGAGATACTTGCCAGACGACAAAACTTATCGGTGATAGAGCTACGCGGCGTCAACCTTCTCGGCATCGAGTTTCGAGATCGCGGGAACGAGGAAAGCCGACGAGCCTTAATTTGCTCCTCTAACGGTCCTTCTCTTATCGCTTTTATCTATGATATTTCCGTCGTGAGACTCTACTTTGGCATCAGCGATTATAGCGCCAAACCAAGATTTTAGATTAACTTTGTCCATGTCAATGAACCGTACTTTGGAAGAAACATGAAAGGAAAACGTGGATAATATAATAAAATAATATCAATTTTACAGTTTATATAGTAATGAAATGATTATTATCACGGTATTTATAAACTAAGAGCGCACTGATTTTAGCAAGATTTACGAAAATGGGCTGATTGACATCACTTCCGAAAGTAAACGATTCGTACTCGTGGGAATTATTGTTGAATGACGCCGGCACTTTCCTAATGTCGTTTAATGATGGTGAGGTAGATCGAGTTTTACGATGAAATATTTATTACTCTCTCTTTCTATTTTTCTTTTTCTTTCGTCTCTTATTATTACCGTCTATCAGACGGATTGCACGACAAAAAGCGTTACGAACGGAGTTACCGGCGGGATACCAGGATGTAGAGATATAATTCATACGGCTCATCCACGGAGATATCTTTTACATGGATGCAATCATTGTTGTAAAAGGAATCCACCTCTAGATTCTTACCAGTGCACCGTGCTGGCCGGTCTGCCTCGAATGTCTTTCTTAATCCACTCCTCTTCGCGCGTTTTGCTCGATCGATTTCCGCTATCGCGCCGCGGTAAACGATTCGGCGAGAGGCACAAATGACACAATCATTGATTCGTTCACTCTCGGCTGTGAAAATTGCCTTTTGTTTTTTTTTTTTCCGCCGTGGGGAAGTTTGATTCTCACTTCGCTACGTGCTCACGCGGAAAATCGGATGTGCCATGAACCATGATAATGACATTATATCACATTCTATTTCGGTAACGTCAGTTAAATGATCCTTGTTTGATTCGCGAAAGCGGCAATATTAGGTAAAATTATGTGCGATACATTAAAATTGAGATATATTAAAACATAAGATAAAACTTTACGTTAGATTGATATAATTAATTCTTATATAAATATGTTTTTCAGTCTTTTCATATTAAATTTTTACTTGTAACACACAAGGCAACTAAATTAATTCACTCTTAAATATCTCTGAAATGTAGGAGGGTTCCTGTTTTAACACATTTTAATTTTATAGTTAAAATGTTAAAAACTATTTGTTAATGTAATAAACAAAATATATGTTGAAAAGTAAACCCTGAATTTTTTCTACGTTTTTCTGAAAGCCTAGAATGGTAGTAAAAAAGCAGACGGAGGAAGTAAAATACGATTACAGACGGAGAATTAAAACTGTTTCATATAAAACAATAATATACTGCGGTGACAAAAAAAGAACGGGGCCGTGCACGTCGCGCTAACATTTATTTATTGACAATAAATTATTTTTTCAATTTTCGTTTGGCCGGCAGACGGTCATAATTTCTTAATTCTGTGAAACCGCAGACAACTCGTCGCGTCTATTCGCTTATTCTTCCACCAGCAGGTATTGCGTTTTTGTGCCCCGCGCGCAGCAGTAAATTGGTCGAGAATCGTTCTGCCACAAAAATTAGGGTCCCCTCTCGAAAAATCGGCAGACAGTTTCGGGTTTATACGAGCGCGGTTGGCAGACAGCACGTTCGCGGTTATATGGCCGTGGCGAACGTGCGAACGTGACGTCGTCGCGTCGCTCCAAAAACGCCACTGATTTTTGTCTCTTCCCTCTTCCGGCAATCTCACGCCCCCGATTTTCAATACCGTTCGCCGCTGTGAATAGCGTGGAATTAATTTCGGATTGTCGATCGCGACCGCACTGCTGATAGACAACGTTCCCGCACGAAAATGAAATTTGTTCGCTGAAACGTCACGAAATGAAGTCTATCTCTTCATGAACTATCGATTTTTTTTTTAATTGTTGTCGATTCCCATAATCTCAAAAATTCCACATGTAATCAACTGATTTGAGCTAAGTATATTTAAGAAATTATACGTACAATTGATATATCAGAGAAATGTGCAGAAAGTTAATGAAGATACATTTCACGAAAACGTTTCGTTAATTTCTACGCGGTATTTGACTTACGAGCGTATTCTAGACGGACGTGTTGTTTCACTTTGGAGGAATTCTGCGTCGTCATTCCCGAACCATTTTCCTGTCGAAACCGGTGATGTTTCCGCGCTGCCTTCAGCGGCGTTGCCACAGTAGCTGCTCGTAAAATCATCTTTTTCGAGGGAGGCTCGTGTGGAAGAACTGGGTGGTTGTAAAACCTACCGCACACACACAACACACATATCTTCAGGACACCGGGGAACACAGACGGTCTCTAGGCGTTTGCGTTTGGCTAGCGTTAATTGCCAATTTGTAGGCGCGACCGCAACACGCCCGACTAGAGTTTGTCGTGTCACCACCTGCGCCTCTGCAGTATAATAAAGTTTTAGCGAGTAAACGGGAAAAAGGATTTGATACGGCATCAGTAATGTGACAATCAATGTAAACGCGAATAACTCCCTAACATCTTTTAACAGCAAATTCAGATTGTAGTATTACGTACTTATCATATATATAATAATATGTACTCACATCATTGTGACAATGTAAACATCTTTGGTCTTGCCATATTTTATTTTACAACAGTTATAGATTTTAAATGTCTTCTTCTTATTTTTTAAATAAAATTTATAGTTGCATAGCTGCTTTTTCTACTGAATGCAATTGCATTTCCAAGGAGAACAAGACAGTTAAAACAATGTCAATTTGATGTCATATTGATCGATTATTGAATGAATTTGTCATTTTTTGTCATGATTCAGTAAATACGACATTATTTTAACTTTCTTGTTCTCTTTGAGTTGCTTTTGATTAAAATCGGAAATTAGAGAAGTTTTGATACAATGTAGCGCGTCGCAAGAGGACATTCGTTGCATTTTGTCGTTGACGAGCAGAGTATTTTGTTGAATAACGCGTGGTGTGGAAAGGTATGCTTCGTGTAAGAGTGTAGAAAGCGTGAAACGAAATGTAATCGTGCAATTTCATTTTAAGAATGGGAGAAACGGTCGAGTGGAAGCGCGATCTTTCACAGTGAGAGTAACTCCTCCCAACCTTAAGAAAATTCGTGACCGGAATTTTTCGGTTCGCACTTGATGGATACCGATAAGGAGTCGATGACAACAAGGTGACTCGCGGGGGCTGCCCGTTTCAGATATATGTTGCACCACATAGGCGGCGAATATCGAACAAAATCTGCCTATATTGCTCCATTTTCATTCTTTCAATAAAATTTAAATTCTATTGCGGTCAATTGGAATTTTTATTTTACGCTAAACCAACATCTCTTTCGAAAATTTGGTATTTATTGCACAATTTTCCACCCTGGAAGAGAAAATAGTTGCAGTTACCATAAATTAACTACAATTTGTAATTATTTTCAGTGTTAATTATATATTTTTATAAAATTATAAATATAATTATTATTAACAACATTATAGTAGTAATAATTATAAAAATGAGAAGATACTGCAGCCATAATTATTTTACCACACAATTACTACTCTGATTGTCAGTGCATTTTTGGAAATGCAATAAGTACATCATTAGGCAGTAGATTGCAGTAGATTCATCAAGTGAATTATACAAAAACATTTTTAAATAAATAATTACAAAAAGCCTGATTTTTCCATGAAAATATTATATGTTTACTTTGAGAGATTGTGTAAGTTTTCTTTTCTCTTTAATCTTTATAATATAAGTATAAGTTATATTATAAGTAATGTTATTTAAATTTATGAGGCAGAGAATGCAAATTTATGCAAAGTCATAATATAATACAGAACACTTTAAAAAGTGATGTTTCAGTTTCACCTCAAGTTTTTGCTTTTTCGAACAAAGCACTGCATGATCTTACATATAATTATGGAAAAGACGAATAAAGAGTATTCGTAATTTTGCGAGAACTCACGAAATTGTGCTCGCAAATATTTGCTCGTGGACAAGGGATGGGAGAGAGCCGTTAAAGCACGTGGGTCAACGATGGCTTACGTGCGACGTCCGATGTAATCGGTTACGAGGGGTAATCACGTCGGCATTATTATGCGTAACGCCAGCCATTATCGCGGTCGGCAGGTCCCCGTGAGAAAGTTCGCGATCGCCGCCAATGTCGTGTACGTGTGCTTTCGCGCCCAGGAGGTGCGCAGGCAGGCCACGTAGGCACGAGCTGGGGCTAGGTGCTCCTCACACATACGCGTATGTGTTTTCACGTTCTATTACCTCCGCCTACCTAGTACCTACGTACCAACCTACTGGCCGAACAATAATAGCTATTGTACGACGGCTTGTTAACGCGATACGTGAGCGAAAGAGGGACGACGGTCCCTCCGCGACTGGCACGCCAATCGGCACGGCGTGGCGATTTAATCGTGAATTCAGAGATTCGCAACCGGAAATCAGCAGTACGGCTGTTAATTCCGGACCGGTCGAACAACGGATTTCGCGACGCGACGCAATTCCATACTGAATCGATGAATCTGGTCGTAAATGCGCATCTATAGAAACTCGTTTGTTTACACTGTTAAAAATATCATACAAAATTTAATACACTTTCAAGTTACGCGAGTTGAATTTAATTTCATAACATTACATTAGATTTAACTAGATTACATTAAATTTAAAATTACATTACATTAAATTTAATTACATTACATTAAATTTAATGTATTTGTAACTGATATGAATATCTGTGTACATGTACATGAAATTTAATGTTATACTTTTTATAAAATTTTATATGGATTCGTATGGAATTTAATGCACACATTCATTATATTTAAGACTACTGTAATTTAGTTTTCAGTTAAACCATTCATTACTTTTCAGTTACCTCATAACCACAAGCTTTCCTTGATATTAAATTCATAACTAAATTTCTAACCAGCATAGTTTCCTAACTATTATATTATAAGTAATTGCCTAGAGATACCATCAAAATAAAAATTTATAGCGTGTACATAACAGCTGTAATAATTGCGAATGCAATAAATATAAATATCTATTCAAGTATAAGAGGATTGTAAGCTTTTAGAGTCGCAATAAATTACTAGCTATATGAAGCATTGCCTATGGTTTACGGTTAATCTTATCTGAATATCTAACGACAAAACATTATGAAGCATTGAATTTCGCGGGTAGCCAGAGTTTTATCAGCGAACCATTAATTTCGATTGTGTCGGGAATTCGCGAGATTATCGAAGAAAATGTGTACTCATCGAGACGCGCGCGAGGCTTCGATGATTCATTCCACGAACGGAGGAAATGCTCGGCGGTGAGAGGCGCGTAGGTGAAGGCAAAAGAATGAATGAACGCGAAGCGGAAGCGAGTGGACTCTCGTGGCGGCACGCCTCGCATACAGGGTGCTTCGTGTGTAACTTATGTACATGTTCGATCAGTTTGCCAGTTGAGTTAATGAAATGTGGTAGTATGCAGATATTTTACAGGCAATCTCGTAGATAGTTGAAGAGAAAATTTGCATCAAAAGTTGATTATAGAAAAAGCTGTTGTTCGTTGATACAATGGTAAATTAACGTTCTTTCATCTTTATCATCAAAGTTATTAAACACCCTGTATATGCATACCCATACCTGCGTGCATGATCACGCTGGGCTACCTTTTCCGATCGACGAGACGCGTTTTCCTGTGCCGACACCGGACGTCCGGCGCGGTCAGCGGAATAGTAATACGCAATACAGACGGGCATAGAGAGTCACCCGTATCCCTACGTTCGCTTCAAGGATTCCATTTATATAAATTGATACGATCACGTCTAATGTAATAGAACTATAAAAGCAATATAGCCAGGCACGATAACTGGGGCACGATTGATGATAAGAATGAAGTTGTACGTGGTCTGTGTACCAATATTTTGTGTATTAACTTCCATTATTTTCTCTACTATATCTTTAACATTAGATATTTCTAACATATCTAATGCATTATCTATTAAAAATATATACTAGAAAGAATAATTTCTCTTTCTCGCTTTCTCATTCTTTCTCTCTTTATTTCTATTTTTTTTTATTTTTGAATAAATTTCAGAAATCAAAATTTAGAAACTAGTGCTTGTTAAATTAGAATCGTTGGACAAGTAATTCACTTCTAGGTAGGAGTTACTACTTTATACATCAGCGAACACTTTCGCTGATGTAAATTACTACACTTAATTGGAGATTTATTTAATTAAGAAGTGATGTAATCAGGCAGGATAGTAGCTAATTCAAAGTTATAACTCACTTATGTTTGGCATAGAGCGAAGTACGGTTTTTGACGGAAAAGCGAGTCCTGCGGTTCGATAGATGCTATGAAATTGTTTAATAACGGATGAAACTTCCGGGCGTCTCGTTTACAGTGGACCGGATGATCCGCTGTCGCGTTTCCGCACCGATGCGACGGAACGAACGAATGCAGGCGATCCGCTCAGCCGACGACATTGTGCAAAATATCATTGTTCGATACTGTGAGTTACGTAGAGAAGGAGGGAAGGAAAAAAGGGTTATCGGTGACCTATTCGTTTCCGGCGGCACGGTGGAATGTCGATAATTGAGCCGGTGAAAGAGAAATGATAGAAGTTAGAGAATAAAAATACTCGTGAATATTTTACCGTGGGGCGTTATTTGCAATATTTTGATAAGAATTATGTGCCGACAAAGTTAAATGAATAATAATATTATTTATTCCTATAATATACATTTTATAATACCTTAGATATTGTCACATTTAATATTGTATTATTTAGATCAAACGAATGATAATGTATTATGATGAGAATTATACAAGAAAAATCTTTCTTTTATTATTTAGTTTAAAAACTGAAAATTGAACATTCTAATGAGCTACTTGAAATGTAATTTACTTATCTTTCTTACTATTAGTATACTTGCATTTTACGCGAATAAATTTTAAAGCGAACGAAATCGCATCCCCGACGCGTCGGATGTTCGACGAAAGGGGATTTTTAGAACTAATATTAGTTTAAAGCAAGCAGACAATCGATTAACTAAACATCCATTATTACCAGGATGGCCACTGCCAATATTCACACAACCTGTGGCAGTGTGAGAATAACGAGAAACGGGGACGGATAATTAACGGCGTACACGTTCCCTCACAGTTTTATTATTGTTAGTTTAACAGTGGCCGGCGTCAGTCATCAATATTCGCCGGTCCGCGTCGTCGTGCGCAACTTACCATATTTTTGCCTATTCCGCCAGTAGTTTCTTGAATCTAGAATATGCGAAGCATTTCCGCGCTGCTTTGCATTTTATGTACGCCCCATAATTTATGCCATACGTGATTATTTTTACTAATAGAGTTCCAACTGAAAGCACTTAATTCTCACAAAATTGTTTATAATATAACATTTTTATATTATATTATCTGTCTGCTTTGCTCTAATACTGTCACAATACTCATCATCGTAATCACCAAGCGCAATCGATCTCCGTATTCGAGAAGTTCCTACGTTTGCAACTACGTGCCGTCGAATTTTCTGCAGAGCTAATTATCATTAAGCATGTTACGTTACAACGTAAACTTGTTTTCTATATTCTGTATATATTTCTGACATAATCATCAAACGCGTTTATATCAGCTTAATCACTCATCATAACCGAGGATTACGAGCAATAACGTCGACGTGCAAACGAAGTAACCATTCTAATTTTCTGTCTAAATTAAAAAATATATTCAACGATAATTTTTAAATTTTACATAAATTACATTCACGTGCGAAGATTATGAAATAAATCGGACAGTTTTAAAAGAAAAGAGAAATTCGTTATATACAATAATATAATATCATTTTCTCCGTATTTTTATGAACTTTTATTAATTACCGTATCAAGTTTTTTGTACAATAAATTACGCGTATAATACTGTTAGAAATAATTTACCATAATTTGAGATGCATATTTCACGTTTGATGGGATCATTATTATCGCAAGAATTTCGCTATTATATCCGGAAATTAGAGAAAGATCGCAAGAACGATCGGCAATCCCCCTGGCTCTGAAACGTTAAGGAACGATCTCTCACAGTAATCAGGATATACGGTCGCCTCCGGGGATGGACGGTTAAATGCTGCTGACGGAAAGTACTACGGAGAACGTTCTAATTATTGTCTTCTTTCGGAAGCTGCGCGAGATTTCCCAAGAGTGATCGGAGCTCCTTTCGTGTCTCGCACAGCGAACTTGCGCCGATAACTCCGAAACTGGCGCGAACCGAGAAAGAGATAGATAGATAGATAGATAGATAGATAGATAGATAGATAGATAGATAGATAGATAGATAGATAGAGAGAGAGAGAGAGAGAGAGAGAGAGAGAGAGAGAGGAGGAGGAATGTGAGAAGACGAGAAAAAGTTCGATAGTCTCGTGCAGAGACGAGTAGCTTTAAGTATATAGAGCTCTTAAGAAGTAAGCGCAAACCGCATTGCGTATTTATGAGATTCCAGTTGTCGCTTTAGCGGCAACTCGCCGTGGCCAAAGTAATTGCGACAGGTGAGACGTGAATAATGAATCGCCAATCGAAATAATTTAACTTTGGCGGATTTATCTGTGGCGGGATTAAGAAGAGAAACCGTCCGATCTCTTTCCCGTATTTTGTCAAAATTTTACGTTCTTTACTTAAGGAATCGCTCTTTAATTTTTCTAATCACAATTCGCACATAAACTGTTAATTTCCATCGGAGATTATGTCAGAGTGAAGATTTGACATGTTATAAATTAATAATGTGTTTTTGAATAGGAATTCTATTCTTTATTTGAAATGTTTGCCAATTTATTCCACAGTAATTACGTACATGTCTACGGGTTGTGGAAATTAACATTAGTGGAAATTGCTTTATGTATATTAAAGTTCATCGGCATACTGCATATCTGTTTTAATAAGAGTATAATATTAATAAGATGAGCGCTATTATCAACTCACAGAGAGAGAGAGAGAGAGAGAGAGAGAGAGAGAGAGAGGGAGGGGGACGAAAAAGAAGGAAGACGATGTTAAATATTAATTGAATTTATTATGATTGTTTGGAAACAAGAGTATTCTATTCTCAAGTAATGCATAATTAGATAGATGTTATTATTAGCTGTTTGTGTAGAGAGTAGTATAAATGAGTTTCGATATAGTGAATACATAGGCAATTTCGCGAGGCAAACATTATTATCGCTCAGTTAGCGACCTATTCGACAGTTCTGACCTAAACTGAGAGTCCTACAACAAGCGAATAGATTTTCTGCTAATTTTAATGAAGCGATTCTGTGGTTAGATAATGCTTCATGGAATTCGATACAAACGCTACCAAAATGTACAATATAGGATCAGCGAAACTTTGTTATTGAAAGCTAAAACAACCGCAACATGTAACATTTAACTAAAGATCGATAATGAAGTCCCAGATAGTTTCATGATTAGAGTATAATAAAAGAAATATAAGGCTGCAACAAAGAACCAATATTTTTAGAGTACATTTATTTTAGAACAATGTTATAAATACTTTTTGTTCTAAGCCCCTAATTAATGCGTAATAAGTGTCTTCATACGTCTGTGTAAAAATAATACTAAGTAAGTATATTATAGTTCACAGATGTATAATCTATTTTTGTATGCAGTACAGTGTGTTATTTTTGCACGGAAAATCACATATATATATATATATATATGAAGTCACTTATTACTAATTACATTTGGATTTGCAGTGTAATTGAATAAAATTTTCTCTCTTCTAGCAAATAAAATAGTTCTTCTGTTATCTCAATTTTCGTATTTTCATTTTGGGCAATAAATAAATTATTAATTTGTATATCTCTCTCTCTCTCTCTCGAAGAGAGAGAGAGAGAATATCGAAGTAATGTGACGACAGAATGACTATCCGCGAAAAATTACGTTGACGATGTCTCGGCGAAAAACTGAGCGCCTTAATTCAGCTATTAATATTAGACGGTTTCGCGTCACACCAGGTCGCGCGATTATATTTTACGCGAGGAAACGTTATGAAGAACGACGGCTGATGCGATTACCGCGGACAGGGGGTAACTTTTTATCGGGACATTATAAGCGCCCCGTTTACGGACCGTGTCGTAAAGTAAATGTGCTTTATTCATTTTCCGGTAGATATCCGGGGGGACTGTGGATGCAGCTATATATTTCAGTCTTTCGTCTTTTTAGTATCTAATGTTATAGCTAAATAAATAATTTAATTCGGACAATTTTGTCGTAAGTATGCCCTGCAGAGAAATCAACAATAACGTATTGAGTTGGAACAAAAGTTCGTAGCACTACGTTATTCATGATAATGCTTTTGAGGCTTTCACGGGTATTATCTTCAAAGATACCAGAGGGTTTGCAGATTATCGCCATGTTTTTATCCATTGCTAATGCCAACGTTTCGCTTTATTCGTCATGTCTACATGTTTCTAAAAAATATTTCTTACAAAAATTGACGATTGTTCCATTCGATAGAGCAAAATTTCAGTTTTAAGTATTTGTTTTTTCTTTCTTTAATTACTTTGTGATGATTTTTACCGAATTACGAGCAATCACAAATTCAAAATGCCCTTTTATTTAATTCGTGATAAGTGATAACTCAGTAAAAAAATTATACAAACATTTTGTTTAGTGATTTTGTAAGGAAAACTTTAAGCTTTCAAATTAGAATGTTGAAAATTTTTGTAAGTTTTGTTGGGCACGTGACAGAACCATTATAGGAGAAGAATTTTGCAGTTTGTTTGGCTTGTAATTTTCTATATGTAAAAATTACCAAACTC
The DNA here is from genome assembly GCF_001594065.2 of Cyphomyrmex costatus. Taxonomy (NCBI): domain Eukaryota; kingdom Metazoa; phylum Arthropoda; class Insecta; order Hymenoptera; family Formicidae; genus Cyphomyrmex; species Cyphomyrmex costatus. Next base: position 1,399,633 of record NW_017275130.1, read on the forward strand.
ATAGAAATTTAAAAGACCTTTCGAAAGTAGAGATTTTAAGTTTTAAAAGCATTTTTTAATTTTAATTTCGTTCGTTTTTAACGAAATTCTAGCTACGTAATTTGCGACTTGTAGCACTACGAACTTTTATTCCAACTCAATATTATCTAGATTCTGTTTTACCTATCGCTTTATTATTTTCATCATTGCGATCGGAGATAGTTTTATATACGTATATGGTCGATATATTAATCCATGTTATTATGGCGGAATGAGTGAACATAGAATCGCATTGGAGAAAGAACTTGTAATATCTATGTAGGGGGGGGGGGGGGGGGGGGGATCGGGATCTGAATGCGTCGAATGCTTACAGGGTGCATAGTTGTATTCAGCGCGGGGAATGTCGAAGGGTTCCGTTGTTCGCGCGGCTATGCTGGCTTGCAGAGAATTGGATTTGAAATGAAACGTTTGAATCTCTAGAATGTAACCTCCTTTCGAAACCATTGCGCTTTTTATGCCACTGATGCGATAAGGCTTGCAATTTACGCTTAAGCGTAGTTCACTGAACGTTGCGTCGCATATGATATTGTATAACTTTAATGTCTATTCATTCTTATCGTCTTTTTATTTAAATCAGTTCTTTACACTATCCTAGTTGTAGAACAGCATTTGTCTAATATTTTTTATGTGTACTTAGTATATTTTTTAAATATCTCTTTAAGGCCTTTTTTAAGTCTTATAATTTTATTTAAAAATTACTCAACTTAATTGTAAAAGAATGTGAATAATGAGCACAATTATTTGACATACGTTTGTATCGTCATATGACTTTTACCTCGGGAATCTTTCGACCATAGCGGAGCATAATATCCGGTAGTCCCGGACATTGACCAATTCTCAGTCAGCTATACTCTCCGGTATTCCGGTGTGGTTCGAATCGAAATCAACTATTAGCTTGGCTGCCAGCCAGTCTGATCACTCAACGATGCAACTTCGTTTGACGTTCCTTCTTGCACTTCAAAGCGACGAGAGTATCGCAGGCTGTCCTCACATACTTAGCATGTATGTAATTAAAGAATCATCCGCATGTAATAGAACGAACGTTTGCCAAATTGATAATAAAGTTGATAATAAAATCTCAGATTTCCGATAGTACATGATTTTTTTGTTTAGAGATGCAATAATGTCATATAGATAGTATAACAATTCAATGAATTTCGAATATCTAAGTCCGAGTGCGAAGAAAATACACTTTATATTGAAATAATTTTTATAATGACCAAACATTCTTTTTATGTTACTGACTGATAATGTGTATTCCGAGGATTGTGAGAAATATTACATATTTTAATATTATTATTAAAATTGAAATCTGTAAAAATCAGAGACATAGCGAATCCTTTTAATTTTCTTTCTAGCATCTCGATAACGGATTTTTACGTTAAAATATACTTCACTATATTAGATACTTCTAATATTATTATGTATCTAATTTTTTTTTTTACAAATGTATTCAATTAAATAACCATACTAGTTTTATTAATTACAATTAATATTTTTCACTAACTTTGTGTCATTTTGTTCTTTCGCGAAGTCGCTTGAATTTTTCCGCATTTGCGAAAAATACAAAGATAGGGAGGCTGGTGGCATGAAAAGGGGCGCGATAAGGGAACGAAGGTAAATGGAGTATTCCGCGAGTTCTCAATCTCATTTATTGTCTTCGTTCACCCTTTTGTGGCCGTTATACATTGTACGGGAAAAAAGCTGGCGCTGATCCTAGGAGAAGAGGCTGCCGTCTAATTTTTCAAAGGCTCGCACTACAGTAGTCGTGATAATCCCGAATGAAAAAGTGACGGCCACATCCCCATCTCCCTCCCCCGGAACATCAGTGCAAGCTGATCGATGCTGTTCTTTTATATTTTATACTAGGCTCGAAACGTAATCTGTTTTCGTGATATATCATGACACATGCCTCGTTAGCATTATCCGCGAGACTCGTGTTATAATTTAGGATTTAGGTAGGCCTAGGAGGATCACGATGAATCTTCATTGTCATGAGCATTTTATATCTTGAGTCTGTCTCATTACATCTGAGGCATTGCAAAGAGATGATGTACGTGAAAGATAATGGAACTTTAACTTCGAACACGCATTTTTGTTGAATTTTAAAGCCACACATTTAGTAGATATATGGTACAGTCACGAAATTATATATTAAAAATTGCTCTTTTTTGGATACTTTTTTTTTCACGTCATTAATAAATTTTAGGAATTATAATTAAAGAATCATAATTATCTGGTTCACGCGTTTTTTGACTTCTTTGTAGAGAAATAGCAATCTTGATAAACGATGCTAAGGAAAATAAGACGGAAGGATGAGAATGAAAAGGATACAGGAAACGCAGAATTCATAAATTTTTAGATTAAGTTTTTAAAGTATGAAAAAAGATGGTATAAGGATTGGGGGGGGGGAAGCTTGACAAGTGTGATTGCGGAAACTCTGCTTTATATTGATTCGTGGCAGAAAAAGGCTGTGAAAATCTATGCAAAATATTCTCACTTCGTTCTTTTTACTTGGATCTGCTGGTTCAATTAATGACAAATTTGTCGCGTTATTTTTATAACTAATAATTATATATATATAATTAATATAATTTTTTGTTATTTTATTTTATTAATTAATACAATTAATTATATTTAAATAATTAATAAAAGAAACATTTATAACAATTATAATTAATAATTATAATTTTTAAATTGATAATATAAATCCTTTGTGATCCATTTTTTTGAATTATTATTACCACATATAGGTATAATGTGTGAGTTTTTACCGCGGAATTATTTTCTGTTGTACAAAAATCAGTAAAGTACGCATGTATGAACGATCATTTCAGAGACCTTTTGAAACTTTTTACACAAGAGAATGTAATTTACCTTATACGTACATGACGATTTCACAATTTATAATTTTTCCTTTTAACATGCTACGTTTGATATCGTGGTGCGTTCAGAGAGGCAGAAAATTTTAGTTAACTTTAGGAGGAGTCCCACTGGAATTACGCAGACTTTTCCTTGTTGGCTTTTGGAAAACACTTGTCGTACCTACACGTATACTATTCCGTGATGTGCTTTAAAACTTCGTCCATCTGGAAAATCACCGTAGTCCCTTCGAGGATTTGCCCATTTTAGCTGGGACGGTCGTTTCGTGACTTCGTAGTACCTAACTGCTTTGTAGTATATTCCGAGTTTAAAAACTCAAAATTATAAATTTCGTGGACCGATGCCGCAACAATATCAATAAAACTATACAAACATTTTGGAACATCAAAATTGACTTATGCACATTCCGCGAAATTTTATTTTTAAAATTCAGATAAAATAGATATAATATTAATATTCATATATGATATTAATAAAACTAGTACATATAACTAAAAAATTAATACCAAACTTAACATGCTAAAATTTAATTTATTATACATGAGTTTCAAGTTAATAAAAATACTATGTATATAGATAAATATATATATATATATTTATCTAAATATATATATTTTTTTGTTTTTGTTTACTCATAATTGTTTAATTAACTCCTATATATCTTTTATAATCTTTGTATTGTTTTTAAATCACTTATATTATATATAATATAAGTGCCGTATAGTATAGGAGTCATAGTTAAACAATCATGATTTAAAAAAGTCATAAATATATTTAATTATACATATAATTGAGTGAGTTAAAATACTTTTCTAAAGTGAATATTGCGAGTATTTAAAGTCGACTAAAATCAAATATTTCTCTAACAGATTTCGCGTAATAAACTAAAAGTGATATTCAAAGGCAAATTTTGAAGGTTTAAAAAGATACGAAATCTTAGTCTTCATTGGTTTTTAAATATTCTACTTAAATTCTATTATCAAAAGACACGGTAGTGTCTCACGCCAAGTAAACGCGAGACGCGCACCGTGCCTCTTTTACGCGAGTTGCGAACGATCGAAAGTATCGAATCTCACACACACACAATAACGGTTGAACCGATCAAGTTCTATGTACGCTCAATCGATAGCCACCTCTCAGGTTATGTAATGAAAGTGCTTTTATTTTTTTTTCTACGTGCTCTATGCTTGAACACAGATAACACGATGCAAAATCTTACATGTAATATAAAATTAAGATTTAAAATTCAGATACGTTATAGTCTCAGATTTTGGTTTTCTTTCATATTTTTGCCATCAGATGGCACATCGACACAATCTGTTGCATATGATTCCGCGTTTTACAAGTTGCCAAATTTGACATTTGACAACATATTTCACGTGGTCACTTATATGACGCTAAAGTTATATGCGAGACGCTAGGAGCGAATAGCAGTGCGAGGCCCTCGATTATAAAAGATATAATTTATGACGTATTTTCATAAAAAATTAATTGAAAGTAATAACTCATAATACACGGTGATAAACGAGACAAGATTAAGTTAAAAATATTGAAAATAATAATAAAAATACATTATAAAATATACGTATAAGTAATATAAAAAATATTAAACCATCAAATTAATAGAAGTTAATAGATTAGAGGTTTACGATAGAAACTTTATAGGTGTGTGTTCCACTGGAGTTATTTTAGTTATATCTCTAGTTTCCCAAGTAGTAAGAAGATGAGCATCGCAGAGAACTTTTTTCCGCAAACAGGTTGATGCAAACGGGTTGATAATGCCGGATGGAGTGCTTTTCACAACGCGAAGTCTACTCGAGAGATATTTGATTTTCCTCAGAGTGAGCAACGAAGTTACGAAGATGTTTTCTGGTATTGAGGCGTCTTTAACCATCCAAGGATAAAGTATTGTGAGGATCGTAAGCTGAGTTGTTTCTATAATAACATTCAGGCCTTTAGACATGAGAAACTCGCTATGGAACTGATCGTCTTAACTTCTTTGATGACTGATCGTCTTAGCTAACTGAGGATGAAGCCAAGTAAGAGAGCTCTATATTCACCATCAAATAGATATTCGCGATGACAGAAATTTGGATATTAGAAGTAAGCTCTAGACGCTCTAATGACTACTCAAACACGATAGCAATAGTTAATAAGTACTTTAATCACTTATTGTCTCGCGCGTGTCCTTTGAATGCTCTTAGCTTTGTATTGATGAATTCTTGTCGCACTCTCTATAATGGCTTTAGTCTAAAGACAGGTAAAAGCGTACACGCGCGATTATATCCCGTTGTTTGCAGCTTTGCTGTTGAACTTTCGTTAAAAGTTTTGTCTGTTCTCTGTATTCAGCGTTTTCAAAGAACTTCAACAACACTGTTTCGTATGCATGAAAATTAATTAAAATAAGAATTAGCTGGAAATAGATGTAAATTAAATTTTTTGCTATTTTAATTTTCTCGAATTCTTTTGCAGTTTAATTTAACTGTATTTATTAAATAGTCTTGTTTTATGTATTAATAAGTAGATATAGCAATTGGAATTGAGTTTTGCTGAGGCACAAGCATAGTACATTCAGCGATATCGAACAATTATTATGGTTGAAAATATCTGATATTAATGTTTTCATTATCACACTAAAAAAGTACGTGATTGTGATAAAGTCAAAATGACAAATAAGAAATCCGAGAAAGGAGAGAAATTTGTTGTTATTATTGTCGTTCCGATCCTAGTAATTTGTTGCACCGTAGTTTCTTCTTTTTGCGACAATGTACGAAAGATATTTTACAGGTTGGTACATCTCAGCTGGTGCATTACGCGGTTGTAGGTGTTTCTCGTGTGTATCTGTAAGCTCTATGATCAGTATCCGCATTCCGGTGATATACGTCCAATACCCGTCTTTCGAGAGAGATCATCCTTACTACCGTGTATATAAGTCAGTGTGCAGCCGGCCGCCATGAAATCGCGCTCGTAATATTTCTTCGGCGCAGCGCTTTTACGGTTCTTGCGGGACACCGAAAGGAATGAAGGAACGGGAGGGTAAGGGCAGAGGTATAATAAAGCGACGGCCGCCGTGACGGTGGCCCTCCCTTTCTCGTGTCTCCCGCCCTTTCTTGCTTTCTTTCCCGTGTGCTTCTGTAGCGTTTCTCTCGACCCCGAGAGATAGAGGGAGACAACGGTGGTAACGTACCGTTATGGCGGACGCAATGAGACCAAGATAGAAATTGATGACACTCATAATTTACGAGAAATCGCGATTTTTTTTAAGAACCTGGATCCGCCGTAGCGTCGTCTCTACTTCGTCCTTTCCTCTGTCCTGACCCCGCGCCGTCGTCTCCTTCGTGTCGCGAGCGAGCGCGAGAAGCGATGGAAGGACAAGAAAAGTAGACGGAAAAGATCGCGCGCGATAGCGGAAGGAGAGGAGGTGAATAAAATTCCGATAAATTTGCATTACACCATAAATCCGATGCGCAGCCGCCAACACAGTCCGTTTTGGATATTCCCGACGCTATTCCCCGCAGGATCGCTATTCCTGCGGACGTGCACCGATCCAGGGGACGAGTAAAGTGCACCGCCGCCGATGGAGGCATCGCGGAGATCTCTTTGCGTCCTCGAATACGCGCCTCGAGAGAGACGATCACGAGACGATCGATCGCTTTTCCGTGTCGTCCACCGGATATACGCGAGCGGCGTATATACCCTCTTGGTATACGAGTAAGGAAATATTCAGTGACACCCGCTTATACTCTCGGGATACATTTACTCGTTACGCTAACGTTACTTCTTCCTTAAATCTCCAAGAATGCGAAGAAACGAATGAGAAAATACAAACTATAATTTTTGTCACATTAATTAACTTCTCTATCAATATTTTTTGTTAACCTTTGAGGACTGGAGTTTTATAATTTATAGAAGATTTTATTTTAAAAAAATTTAAGATCGCTAAACTTGTTTCTCGCCTTAAAATTCTAAACGTCAAATTCCAAAAGAATAATCTGATTATTGTGAAATTTGATTTTCGGAGGTTTTGGGTATCTCTGGGTTTGAATGTAAAAATATGTAAAATTTTGAAGGGGTACGAAGTTCCAATGAAGGAGGATGTAATATATTACAGGATCAAAATTTAGAAACTAATAGGTATTAACTAACTTTACATAATCTTGATGTTTATTGAATTTTATGATAATCAAACTATTTTTGTCCACTATATTGAATTTACCACTTTGAATTTTTTATTTGTTTACTTCAATTCGAATAAAGTATTACCAAATTACTTTGCATAGGCCAAGTTTCATAAAAATCGAACAAGCAATTTGCACAATAAAAGTATGTGATTTCAAATGGAATCACCGATCTACAAGAGTATAAAATAGCCACGATTTTTTCAAAATTTTATTGGAAATATGTCATTGAGAGAATTAATAATTTGTAAAGACTTTGTAAATTTACGAGTTGAAGATTGTTAACGTCAATTGTCAATGAAAAATATTGTATTAGCAAAATGTAAGGATTTTAGAACTGTATTGTAATTTTTTATTTTTAAGTCTGCTAGATTTTATTCTCACAACTTGTTTATTGTAAGCGCAATTTACGATAAAAATAAGGTACCAAATAAATACAAAAATCGTAAACTGCAATTTCTATACAGTTTTGAGGATTATTGACAAATGACTTTTATATAACAGTCGCGTATTGATTCTCTGAACTTAATAATTTTTTTCCCGTATCCTGGATGTCACGTATCTGCTGAAGTAAAAAGAATTAGGTATATCGGATTAGAGCAGTTGCAGCGTCAGTAGTTGCAACGTGACGGTGCATTTGCATCATTAAATGTCTGTGTAGTGACAGTCGACTTTTGCGCGGGAAATAGGTGGCCTCTCTCGCAGTCGAAGCACGCGCGAAGTCGTCGTTGACAATTTAAATGAGCGGGGATCAACAACGAGAGAGAAAGAGAGAGAGAGAGAGAGACCAAGAAGCATGCATATCGCATCGCAGAGCCACCACCGCCGTTCTCGTCATCTTCCGCGCCTCGTAATCGTTGCCGCCGTTAATTGTCGTTAATTAAAGAAGTCTCTCCTGGAGATTGCGCTTCGTTGCCGTTTAATTACGAAAAGGATTCATTAGCGAAGAGAGGTAGTCACCTAACGAGGACAAAACAGCGGCGACGGGATCTGACGAGGCAGTCTGGCACTTTCTGGTTACAACCGTCACGCTGGAGTGCACGAATGTGGTGTAATAGTGGAGTAGAAGGGGAAAACTATACGTTTCTCTTTCCCCCTTTCTCAGAGGATAGACTATGACTCCAGAAACAAGAAAACTACACCCGCGTCGTCCTGTCTTTCTTTCTTCCTTTTTCTTTTTTCGGTTTTCTTTTTGATGTCTCAACTGTTTCCGTATACGCTTGAATCATGAGATGGCACATTGTCGAATAAAAAGAATAAGGAAAAAAACCTCGCTATACCATTGTCGCGTGGCAATAACAAATTAAAGTCAAAATCAAGTACAGGTGCAAACATAATGTTTAAATTCATGTATTTCCCATCATCGTTATATGAATATTATCCTAATATCCAAAAATTTTCATTGTATTATATGATTAATAATGACCATATATTCAAATATTCGAGTATTTGTGTACATTAAATATTTGAAAAGTTCCGCCGTGCTTCCTGATCGAACGCTGTAACAAGAGCCAAATGCATTTAATCCCCATTCAGTCTGACGACGTAAACCGTGAAAATACGTTCCCAACTGGAATCGGATCCACCCTAAATATGTCTGCACACGCACTCGCGAAAATTCCCGTTCACCACGCTCTTCGATATTCAATCCCGATTGCGTTTGTCGGCTTTTCAACCAACCCCCATACGTCCTCGTCACTCAATGCCCTCCAGCCCTCTTTCCTACTTTAATCCTTTCTCTTCTTTTCTCTCTCTCTCTCTCTCTCTCTCTCTCCTCCCTCTCACTCTCTTTCTCTTTACCTCTGTTTCTCTCTTTCTGTGTGTGCTTTGTTATGCACGTATATATTCGTACATACGTGGCTTTCTGGCTATGGATACCCGCTCGACTGGTCGAAAGTTTATTGCCCGTGCAAGCTGAAATCTCCGTGCGAAAAAATTTCGCTCTCTCGCCGCTTCTGAATCCACCACTAAATTGAACATAAATTTGCTGCACTATCCCGATGCCATCCTATGTTCTTTGGTCCTCCTTCAGTCCATCTCTGCCTCTTCCCAGTTCCGACGAGAAAGCAGGTATATACCAAGTGAATGTTTACAAACGCCAGGATCGCGAAATATATAACGTGAAAGATTATTAAAAAGACAAATAGATTATATTATTTTTAAGTATTCATATAAATTTTACTTTAAAATGTTCAAAGATCTCTATCTAATTCGATACATGTAAGATATTTCTAAATTCTAGATTACATAGTAAACATTGTATAATAAACAGAATCGTTTGTTTTAGTGATTTAATTAATTGGTACATTTTTTACAATTTTTTTAGATCAAAATCAAAAAATTCAACTTTTTATGTTAACCTGTTTTATTAAAAAACAGGCTTCCTAGATTAGATTTATTGATAATGAAGACAGTAAAAGAGAAGTGATATATCTTTTATCCTAGTATATTTTTATTTTCAAGAGAAAATGTGTGAATTAAACTTGCCAAAACACAACAAAAAAAAGTTTTTAACAAATATGATTAAAAAAATTATATTTAATTTTTTATTAAATGTTGTGAATTATGTGAAAATAATTTTTTAACAAAGTGACAGTTTTTTTCTCTTTTCTTTATTATCTATTGATAATAAATAAGAATATGAAGAATAAAATTCTTCATTACCCATTAGATAAACTTGAAGTGTTCTACTTATCATTATGAAATTTAAGTGTTTTTCATTTAATGATATATAAGTCGACATAAACATCGTTCCATGAGTACTAAAATTAGAATAATACTTGTGTCAAATGGGAAGTGCTATATCAATCCGATCTATCTTGCAAAAAGACTCGATTTTTAATATCATAGCATTTCCAAATATTTGAAATAATTCTGATTATTCTTCTATCGTTTACACGCGTATCCTTAACATAATCACACGTTTCACGCGTGTGCGAACGACACGCGAAACCGAGAAGCAACGGCGCGTTATCGCGCCTTCACGCTCTATCGGACTGCCTGCGGTTCTTCGTCTTCGTCAGCGATTTTTCGTAAAAAAAAAAAAAAGAGCCGCGAGCGAGATACCACCCCATCGTGAGCGGTGTCACGCACACACATGCGTGCCCGTCGAACACCGACAGCCGAGAGTGAAAAACGGCGCGCTCGGCGAACCGGCGCGCGATTCGGAACGTTCGGCGTTTCGAGTCGAATCGCGGGAAAATCGGTCCCGGAAAATTAACGACGCCCGCGCATCGGCGTCGGCATCGCCGCGATTCGCTACCGCCGCCGGCAAACGACAGCCGCGTAATTAATAGAAGCGGCGGCGAGAGTTTCAGTGTGGAAAAATATCGGATCTTTCGCGTTTGCAACGCTCGATATCCTGTAATAACAAACTCCTCTCCCCTGACTGGTTTTCCGACGATGATATGTGCTTAATCGCGAATAGCATCCGCGCAAAGAGTGTCGATTATTTATTGATTCTTTTATTATTCTCGTTTATCAATTATTGGAAGTTATCGCGACAAAAGCAATTAAGAAACGCGCCGCTCAGCGTTTCATTGAACATCGAGAGTATAACTGCCGCAGTTAGAAATAGTGTGTTCGATGAATTCAATATTCGAATAAATGAATGGATAATGAACAATTTTCTTTTGTTGGTGCATGGAAAATGAATAAATACGGAAGACCGGGGACTGGCTGTCATAGGGATTGATTTTCAAAAAGCTAATAACTCAATTAAAACTATTCTCTTCTTTTTACTGTAAATTGCTGATATACTCGTCATGTTGTACTTTGTGTAAAATGGCTTGCACCAAAAGTGTCATGTATATTACTTACGACTTTTAAGAAAATAAAATTGATAAGTAATTTTTTCTTCTTGTATTTTTTGTTCTTTGATTAATTTTTAACATTATCAGTCGCGATTTCCCTGTAATCACAGAAAATGGTATGTCTTTACATTTTATTTGAATGATTGAATATGAATTCTCGTAAAATAATCATAAAATATTCATGAATCAATATTTTTAAAAACTTATATAGTTTTGAATAAATGTATGAATAAGCATTGTTTAATGTGAAAATATTTAATAAAATTGTAGTTGTATCTCAATTACGAGTTTCTATATTCATTGGATACACTCTTTTTGGAGATAAACAATTATATCTTAATCGAGTATTTAAGTATGATGACAACACGACGAGATGGAAAAATAACATTCTACATTTTACAATAAGCGTTTTCATACAATTTAATTACTTAAGAATAAAAATAAATTTTTTAAATTGTCTTCTTACAGAGTTATAAAAGAGCACTGTTATAAATTGATTTTATCTTAAATATCCTCATAAAGTTTATCTAAAGTAAATCCAATAGCATTTATATCACGAATGCTGTTCAATTACCATATATAAAATGAGACTTATACGTATATAAGATATGAGATATAAAGTATTAAAAACTTGTTTTCGTGGAGGCATTCAGAAATTGTCTACTTTAATGACATTATTGTGCAGTAATTTTCTTACCACAGTTGATTTCTTCTATATTCATTCCCTCTCTCTTCTACGATTTTTCTTTTATTCCTAACAATAAGGGATATAAAATCACAAAAGATCCATGTCACACACTCGCACGTTCCTCGAACAATCGTTGTCAAATTATTCAATAAAATATCCCTCGTTTGTGTCACTGCGCCGCCGCTATTCTGCCGTTTCGGATCCTCTTCCGGTCGTTCGGTATCCAGTTCCTGCTTGTACAAGTCTGTTCCGAAGGGGAGGAGGGGGCTGGAAGTTCACGTTCCAACAGGAACGCCTGCGACTTCCGTGCTGCGCAAGCATTACGTGGCACAAAGTCCCGTTCTCATATTACGAGCCGTGTGGGGTTCAAGAGGGCGTGGGGGTCCTTATAACAGGGTACGCGTGGCTCGTCAGAGCGCTCGTACATGCATTGTATCCCCCTTGTGACTGCTTTGGCTTTGCCACGAAAGCGAAGCGATTGCTTAAGACTCATTTGCGAGCATAGCGCTGTCTTAAGACATATAGCCTTACTGAATTACAAAATTGCCATTCAAAATATTTATTTAACATAATTCCGCCACTTCTAATAAAAGATTGGCTTAACATAACGTGTAAATATCACAATATATTTAAACTATGTAGCAAGATTAATAGTAGATATTTTTTAATTTTGAATCGATTCGATAAAATATTGAAAACTTCAAAAGTAACAAGTACTATAATAATGATACTACGAATTATCATAGTATCATTTATAGGAGAATTTACATAGAAAGCGCTCCCCTATTTTCTTATCTGTATGGAACAGTTCATGAGAGTGAACTGACACTTTTGTGATAAAGGTTACTATGGATAGACTGTTACTGTCAGCTAGAGAAACGTCTAAAGCGACAGATGTATTAAGGACATTAGATACTGTCATAGTCATAGAATAAAATTCCCTCGAGGTGAATTTCCACACGTGGCTGTATTTCTACAGATTAAGAATGACGGGTATGCATAGATCATTCATGGAATTATGTTGGTACTCGCTATTTTGATACCTAACTTTAAACTTCAACGACTTTAATGATATAAAACAAAAATTGAAACGTTTTTACTTATGAATAGGTATTTTTGTTAAAACTTTAATTTGTGTTTTCTATCAGAATCTTAAATTATTAGGATATATATAGTATATATAATACGTCCACATACACAATATATGTAATCGCGATAATTTTTTACGCTTATTTAATGTATATAAACTTCATTGAAATTTAATACGTCGGACAGAAGTTAATAAATGTTTATATAAGAATGAAAAAATATCTCGTGTGATATGATTAATTTCGAAATAATAAAAAGTGTCATCGAAATGTTTTTATGTTCAAAAATCAGAGTAATTTTATTAAAGTATGAAAAATAGAAGGATTTAAAGAATATAAATTATAAAAGTAAAAATACCAATCAGAGCCAACACTGCATAGATATTCATATGTAAATTCAAATTTTTTATTGAATATCAAATTTAAGATCTTTTTTTGGGTCATTTTCAATAATAATGAAACAAAATGAAGTCTAATTTGTTACACAGAATATTATCACAATCAGATATAGTAAAAATAGAGAAGGTTACATAAGATACATAAGCTTTGTGTGCGTCAACATCGGTTAACTTTTTAGAAATTGAACAGGAAATAGAATCTCCTCAGATTACAAATTAAATAAGCCCGCATTATATCGAACCCACAGTCTCATGTGCGATATGAACTGTTTGACGTTCCAACTAATGTATGAAAAAAGTCGAGGATTATCTTCTTCTATTAAAGTATGTAAGCATCAAAGTGACTTCTTTATTACAATTCATGCCAACGATAATCGCTCACGGCCAGTTTGGAATGTATCAGGAAATGATAGTAATTACTATACCAATATAGTTTTTTTTTATTCATATTTATTGCAAAATATGTTATAGAATCAATTTATGTTCCCAACCGCATCGTAAAATGAAGGTAAAGGGTTTCGGCAGCCGCGGTATGAAATGTATCGCAAACACCGGCCGAAAGTTTATTGCGGACTCGAGAGAAGTACTACGGGTTCGTGTTTCATAAAACCTCGCGTATATTGAAATTTATTTCATCTCCCAATCGAGGAAGAGCTACGCGAGAGGAGAAGGTTTGAATATCACAATAATTCTTCCAAAGAATCTGCACGGGACGTATATAAATTTTACATCGTGCGTGTGCGAGAGAGAAGTGTATCTTTCCTCTTGAGCTTTAAATTCACAGTTGTAACATGTATACTGAAAAACGATTTTCGGATCATAGTTTACATATCATAATGTTCGAGAAATTTGTTTCTTTCAACGATACATTCCAAGTTTCAACAGATCGATAATTTACGATTACCTAATTTTACAATGCTAAAATTATCATTGAAAATATTTTCGGATGAGATATTTTTTAAATGTATTTTCATACTATGTACATATGTATCTCAGTGTAATACAATGTGTACATATACAATACAATAAAAATTAAATTAAAAATTGAAATTAAATATTTGAGATATAAATAAATTTATAAAACTACATTCCATGTTTTTATTAAAACATGAAAAACAAAGTAAAAGTGATTTGACTCGTTCACATTGAATACAAATGAAATGTCCATGAGGTGAGCCTCCGCGGTTGTTAGTGTGTATGTAAGTATTCATAAAGTGATAAAATACAATTCACAAGCAATTAAGATATACTTTTGAAATAAAGTTATGCGATAAGTAGTGAAGTCGCGCTGAAGATGACTCAAATCCAGTATCGAGACGTCTGCGTGTTTACATTTTACTTTTATAATAATTTCGTTTTTACGTACATCTTAATTCTTTATATTTTATTTCTCTATGAATATATAATTTACGCACTAATAACCGCGAAGGCTTATATTAGACATTTTAATTGTTTTATATACCTATATATATATATATATAGGTATATAATCTTCTTTTATTTGATTTTATTGGATTTATTCTTTTGGAGAATAAATATTATTAGATTACTTTACCTTATAATTTATGTATTATTATTTTATTTTAATTCGTTTAATTATTTGTCAGGAACGTTCCTTGAACGGTAGCGGTAAAGCAGTTTACTTACAATTAGTTGGCATTTCTTATTTCTTTTTCTATATTAAAAAAAAGTTTTCCACATGTCTGTCAGATAAATCGTAATTTCCTGGGAGTTAATAAGCAATGATAAAATTGCGGAGTCGTAATCTGTCATATGAGATGATATAGAAGAACGAGAAATGTGCGTGTACTCGTTTTGCTTCTTGGCGGAGTGTCTATTTCGTGTCTTATATCGGAGTTAACGTCTTGATTTTCACTAGTCACGTAGGCTGCGATTAAATGACGCTTACGCGTACGAGACCAAAGCGTAATTGGATGGTACGTACTGTCTCCATTTTACACGAAAGATCATCAGTGTAAGAATTAACCCGTTCGTTACTTTGCTGTTCTAACTTATGGACAAATAATCCAGTAATTCCTATGTAGAATTTTTCCAAAGAATTTACTATAAGAACCTGTAACAAAAAAAGATGGAGCTATTTTTAGCCTAGAAAAGCTAAATTCTTTTGATAGAGTGCGTCATGCTTTTGTGATAAAAAAAAAACATATGAACTAGCGTTAAAAATTATAAAAATTATAGCGATCCTTAAAAAACTGGCCATCAGTGCGTATAACTATCAAATTTGTTTTTAACACTGTCAAATTTATAATATCAGTTGTATCTATAATTTCAATTACTTTTAATTATTTGTGTAAATCACCATCGTTTCAACTCAATATGTTAATTTAATTAAAACAATGGAATTAAACCATTTCACTCAAGAAATGTATTAAATTTGACTCGAATGTAGTTTATTGTTCAGTAAGTGCATAAATTAATATGAACATTGTTTACTTCCAAACTAAGTAATTTAACCACAGAAAAATATTAATTTACGTTTTGACACACGTGAATGTTAAAAATAATAAAATGTTACAAATAGCAAAATTTTATTTAAGAAGAGATTGGGTTACCATAATTTAATATCTAACAGGGCAAATACGGATTATCTAAAGTTAAAACGCGTGTCACCACGGATCGGTCACAATGACGAATAACGGAAGATCCGTTTTAGCACACTGATAAAACGGTCGCGACGCGTCGCGTCGCGTCGCGTCGCGTCGTGTTCGCGGAAGAAAAAAAAAGCGTGAGAACTCGTCTGACGAAATTCCTCCGAAACTGCGGCCGTAATCGAGACGAGCATCCAGACCGGAGGGATGCACGTCGAGACGAGTGCGAGACCGGCTGTTTCAGGGACACGTACGCGTGGGTCGGACCGGAACTGGCATGATTCACGTCGAGCCTGAGCCGTGAGACCCGCGGAATACGATTCGCTGCGTCTCGTCTCGTGTCTCTCGCCTCTTGTCTCATGATCCCGCGTTCACGATCCGTGTTCGTAAATCGAGGCCGTGTGGGTGCGACGTATCGCAGCATTGACATCGTGCTCCGAAATTCTTCCTAAAGAATTTTCGCATGATCTCATCAAGAACCAACGAGGTTCGTCATCAGCGCGATCTCTTCGATCTACAAACAGTATCGTTTCATTTGCGTTTCAATTAGTCAGGTATAAATATAAATTGTACGCGAGATGATAAATGAAATGTATTATAACGTAATAAATATGAGATAAAAGATATGTAACGATCCAATTGGACGAGTGCAATTTAGATGATTATTTTATATGGACTCAATGACCGCATTTTACAATAAATACGCACACGTAAACTATTGATCTTCTTCCTAATAAGAAATAAAATTGAATTTATATAAAATGATTTCGAAGTTAATTTGATATCGACTCGACATCTAATTGACGGTCTCATTTCTCACTGAGTTATGATTAAGAGTTAGAGTTCGCAAATAGAATTTACTTTTCTACTCGTAACATTGTTCTTCACTGTTATCGGAAAAAAGTTCTTTTTAAGTACGAGGATATCGAAACTCTTATTTTAAACTCAAGTAAGATTTAAGTGTTATAATTATGTATCTAAATCCAAGTAGTATTATTACGTCAAAAATGATAGACCGGATTATATAGTCGTAAATAATTTTCATTGTTAATTGTTTAATTGAACACATAATTAATTACAGATTCATGTTTTACGTGAATATTTTATAGATCATTTTTGAATAAATCTATATATTTAAAAAATATAGTTTGTTATTGTTTACGATTTATATGTCTCTAATTTTCAATTATTAGCTTAAATAGTTATAAATTCATTAAGTAATCATAATGAAAGCTTTTCTGACATTTTGTTAAATCTTAAATGTTATATATTGTAATTGTTAAAAGAAATATCTCTAAAATTTAATAATTTGTTATGAATGATTGTTCATATGATTGTAGATATATTAAAAAAGAAAGATGACGTTAAATACTAGTAAAATGTATACTTCATGTACAGCAGAGTTTATTACCGAAATAAATAATGAATAAAGTTTATCATTCATTAATTCACGCGAAATTGTCGAAATATAATATGAATCTGTAATTCGTAAATTAGTGTTTCATAAATTAAAGAATATTTAAAAACTAAAAATTCTCAAAGATTATAAAATTATAGGTTGACGAATAATTAATAAAAATTGATGAAACTGTAATTACTCATACCGGTTTAAAGTCGGTAGTCACACTCTATAGTCGGTTTTCTTATATCAAGACCACTTAAGTGTAGTGTCTTAAGATGCTAATACGGCTCTGTGATTGGTTTACGACACATCTTAAGATTGTACTTAGGATTATAGTCTTACAGTTGATTCTAAGATATATTTAAATCGCTACTTAAAGGTCCATTGGTTCGGTAATATCGCGCATCGGAGGAATCCGCATTACCTCATAAAATAATTCCTGCCGTTTTCCATGCCTACGAGATTTATGATCCACGATCAAGGTTACTACGTAAGGCCAGTCCCCCGCTACCACGAGAGCGTTCCGCCGCATCTGCGAACATTGTTTTACAGATCGGCTTGGCTCGGACTCGACCGCCCATGCCTCGATTTATCATCAATGCACGCTTTATTTTCTCACGTCCTTCCCCGCTTATTCCCGCACGTCGCGACGTTAGATCTTGATATACCCTTCGCGATCGCCGTCCTACGTATATCCGTGTATATCTGCCTATAATTTCCAGGCGGATTCTTTCTACCGATGAAATGTATCCACTAGAGTATGCACATACGGCCGGTTCTCTCTCATCTCCTCCTCTCTTTCTCTAACGCCGACTCTTAACTTCTTCTCTCCATCTCGCTCCGTCCTTCGCCCTTACGTCACGCGCCGTCTGTCTCCGAAAGGGAAGACAATGGGCGCGTGGGTCGGGCGCAATGTGTCCGAGGCGTAGCCGCGTAGAATACGTAGGTAGTCCCCGCTCGATCGCGTGTGTGCGATCGCCGACTGACGTAACGCCGGACCCGCACGTACTTAACGATCGCTGCCATTGCGCGTTAAAACGATTACTTCCGCTCGGCCTTACTCGCGAGGAAGAGATACATCGCGACGGCGCGGCGGCGGCGGCGGCGGCACTCGCCCGGTTTACGTGCCCCGTGTCTATGGGCGTCCTATGCCCGCCTTCTTACATCGTGGAACGGAAAAATCCCGCGGCGTGTGGCCATTAATGCGAGACAAAGCGCGTCAGACGCGCGAGTCTCTCGCGATCTAATCGTCGCGCGAACATTTCACCGCGTCGTTTTGCACGCCGCGCCGGAGCGACGACGTAACGGTACTATCTGCTATTGGATTTTATGGAGAAAGGAGAGTTTGGAAATTTTTATGCTGAAAATCTCTAAAGTTCTTAAGCGAGATTAAAGCGCGACTGAGTTAAGCATTAAGTCCGATGTGGATATACTCGATCAGTATTATTTTATAATGTATTATATGCGTGAAATATATGAGGAGAGAATTTTTTAATCAACGTGTTCTCTTATAGAATTTCTCATAGCATTTATGATAATGACGAAATGAGATAAAACAATTCTGTGTCTTTTTCATAATTTCCTATATATATATCTCATGTAATCTATGGCTATCTACTTTGCATGCTAAAGGACTATCCGTTGTATCCCTTACGTCGGTTTTATGCTCGTATTTCGTATTCTCTGCCTGTAATACTGCGAAGCGAGCTTTTGCGGTCGATCTAATCACCTCTCGAATAATTCACGTGACCCTCTTTGACCGTGCTGTTTGAATCGAACATTTAATGAATTTTTAAGCTTCGCCATTTAACTATAATATAATATCTAAATTTAGCAAATTATAATAACATTTAAACAGTACAAAAGTTATGAAATATTTTGTATCATTTTGGATATTATTCGAATATTTGTGTACACATTACGGATATATTCTATTCTAATATTCTAACATATCTTAATAATACAGTAACAGAGGCTATCATGTGCATTTCTCGTAAGCCGTCTAATTATTACAGTGAACCGAAATCGATCTCCAACAATCGGTATACGATACGACGTATCATGTCGACAAACAAGTAATTTAACCACGTGAAAGCGGTAATAATTTCCCAATCAACGTCGCAGGATACACTTCTCGCGGCTCCATAAATTTGCAAACGCTCTCGGAAGCGGGTATGCACGCCGGCCGACCTTTAGCGAGCTCGAAAAGCGAGAGACTGTGCCCTACCGAGATTATCCTCCACCCAAGAACCCCACCACGGTGTAGTCAACGACCGCATATGCAACTCGCTGGACGCGTAACAGCATTTAGAGATTCTATGTTACACTACGGACAAAATGAACTTTTCAACTGCGAGAGTGCATTTTTCTACTTTACTGTTTTACATCCCCGAGATAAAACGCCGTGTGTTTGATAACTTTAAGTTTGTTTTATCTGCTTCACGCATTCGCGTGTTTCTAAAAATACTCACTTGAAGCTGCATTAAAAGCTACGCGAAAGTCTCACCGTCGTTAAAAGTTATTGTAAAATAACAAAAATTTAGCTGACTCAGCAATCAAGGTCTTAAATTTACATCGTTTATTGACAAATCCGCCATTAATCTGCCATACGCGTGTTGTAATTGCGTTGAACTGTCCAACAACCGCATCCTCATCCACTTGGCGTATATTACGTCTGCCAGAGTGCCACTTCGCTCGGATAGAATTCGGACTTGCGCTGGGAAACTACCGAAATCAGATGGATCTATCGAAATCGCAAAACGTTTAGACACGAGGCACATAACTCGCGCATATTGCAACAGGATGAGTGGCACGAACGAAGGTGGCGGTCGGGGTTGTGCAGCGTGTGGCCGGTATGGTATACACGTGTAGCCATTACCGAATGATCGGTGAGTGGCGGCATTCCAGCAGCATTTCGTGGCCTCTCTCATCGAGCCCTGATCTCCGTTGCCGTTTTCTGTCTTTCTCTCTCCTTCCCGTCTCTCTCTCTCTCTCTTTCCCACGTGTATGTGTTCACGTTGACTGATAAACGGATTCGTTCTCGAATCGCAATGAGATGCAGCAATAAGTTGCAATTCAATATATGCATTGAAAAAAAAAGTCTAATTACAGCTACCAAATATTGAGTGAAATAATTTTAACTAAACGTGAAGTAATATTTGTGATTATTTGATATATTGATATTTGTTTCAATATTATTGAAAAATATATTTTTCATATTTTTCTCATTTTAGAGAATAAGGAAACAAAAATTGTGAAAATATTTGATGTAAAATTCATTAATTTTATTACTCTATCTTTCATTCTATAATTTTATAGAGAAAAATATTTTATGTATCACACCTTTTTGATATATACAATATGTGTTCAGTACGTAACTAGTGAAAATTTTTGCAATGAAATACACTAGATTAATTTTAACGTATTCTCCACGAGTTTTGCGTCATACGCGATAATCGCACATTTCGAATCTCCATTCGAGGGTATTACCAGACTTTCATAACAGGCAACCGAGCCGAGTGTTAGCTTTGTTCTCTTCCCTCTTTTTACCACTCTTTGATTTCTCAAGCTAGTGCGAATTGTGAGTTCGAGGTCTTTATTAAAATGCACGGAGGCTTGAACACTGATAGCTCGGTTCTTTGTGAGTCTTTGCTCTCTCTTGCTCTCTCAAGCTATTTCAAGTTTCGTCTCTAATACGAAATCGAAATCTTCCCGAAATCAAAATCATATGAGGTCTGCTGTGCCAGTATAAAAAAAACCTAAAATAGTTGCATTGGTATTTTTATTTAGTGAGAAAAATCAATAAATTAAAATATGTTAAAATCTCGATTAAAATAAAATGTTCAAAAGAGAGAATTTAAATGCATAAATATATACTCGCATTGTATATTAAAGGAAATATAAAACATTAAATTTTAAAAAGGGTTATAAGATAGATAGATCTGTAATTCCTTTACGAGCTCACTTTCTCTACTATCGTTTTACTTATATTCATTTTTAGAAACAAAGTGTCTATTGATTTTCCATTATAGTTGTAAAGTTCCGCGATTACGAGGACCGTTTTCTTCCATTTCTTGAAGTACGTTTGCTTCCGCAATTTTAATTTGATTGGTCAATCTTATCTCGGTTTTCTACCTAATTGATTGTCACGGATTCCAAGTTTACAGGAAATTGAGAGATCTTATAGACGCGAGTGGTGAGAAAGCATGAAAATTGATATTTCACGTAGCTACATCTTCCCTCGATCGTATCGAATGTTCACGCCGATGAACACAGGGAATCTGTGATTTAATCCGAAACCAATAAAGCAACAGTGCCTTTTTAATTGCAATATGTTTCGGAGTTGGATAACAGCAACGCTTTTAATTTCTGGAATTCTCGCACTCTTCTTTTATGCAAGATGCGTTTCAACTTTGCTTGATATCTTGACGCAATCTCATTGCCTTTGTATCGTCTCATTACCAGTAATTACGTGTCAGCTGCAGGCTCCTTCACGTCGGCTTACGGCGACTCGTGGGAATTCATCGCAGTATGACGTCGCACGTATCTCCATCGATTGCCGTTGCTTTTTCATGCGCGCATTCGCCGCGAGATCATCGCACTCGAGACGTAAAATCGAGCGAAAGAAAATCGATAATTGCGTTTACGTAAAAATTTCATCGATTGATTCGTTGCATGCTCGCCTGCTACGTGGGGCAAGAGTTTAACGGTTTGGAACACGCCGACCTTCCAGTAATTCCAGTACGATGATTGTACGTACACTCGAGAACCAGAGAGACAAAAAGGAAAAGGGCACGGGAGAAGCAAAGAGATCGCAGTTTTATAATACGATTTGATATCCAGAAAATCCCAACGCAGAATTGCTACGTGACACGGATACGTTAGAGAGTGGAAAATTCTGATGATTCCACCTCCTGGAGCGATCAGAGCTTCCAAGAGCTTTCGTATAAGATCCGAGAGATACAAACGTTTCGCAGAAACCGCGATATGAAAGACAAGATCATTTGATTCCTTCATTTATAGCGAAGATTGAGAAACGAGCGTTCGGAACTCCTTACTTGCGCGTACCTTGAGAAAAATTAATATCCTGCTCTGCTAAATACTGTCAATATTATGCATTTTCTATTTTTGAAAATTTCTCTCTCGAGATGCCCGGAGTATATTTTCCGAAAAAGAAGAAAAAAACGGCACGTACAGCTTGTATCAGATTGTAAAACTTTATGCAAAAAGGAGCAACGTATTAATGAGTTGATGTAACCTTTTCAATAGATTTTCGAGATGCTCCTTACTCGCAAAAAATAAATATCTCTTATTCTCTTATTTATTTTATTACGCTTTATATCTTGTTACAAATTGTTTTTCAATATTGTTTTTGCCACATGACGCATTTAAGGCACTATTTTTGTTACAAGTATTTCCGATGCAGGAATTTCGAAGATAAACTCACTGCGTGTCGATCAGCGTCTACCACACGGTTCCTCTTGGTTAGGCCTCGCCTCTCTCTCTTATTTCTTTTCCTTTTACGAAACCAACGGGAAGATAAAAAAAGCAAAGAGAATCTGCCTCGGTAAGCAAAGGCGGCGCCTCGATGGACAAGATAGCAGAGGCAAACTCTGAGATCGCGGCCAACGACGTGTTCTCCGACGAGTTTGTGCACGTGTGGAATTGTGCCCGTGTAGAATCACCGTGATCAATATTCTTTTTCATCGTATTCAAAAGCAAAATCTTTTTTATTTACTCTTCTTATCTCCGCGACAACGTGAGCCGTCTATCGAATATTTGTCACAGTATCGCAGCGGAAAAAAATAATGCCTATAATTAAACTCTCTGAATCTTTAACAACGTTTTTCCCCGTCTATATGTATATATTATGCAATTAAAAATTTACTTCACATGAATCCAACAGGTGTCCACCGACCGCAAGCAATTTTTAATATCGAATATTGTCGAGACTTGGAGATTCTACTCGTGCACAAGAGTATGAAATAATCAGTCTGAAATGTCAGTTATCTGTCATTATCACATTTTTTTCTAATTCTACTACATTTATTTCACTGAGTTACATTTTCATTCTTACAGTCACGATAAATCCCGAAATTATGTAATAAATATCTATTTTCTAAATTCTTTGGAGTAAAATCTTACTCTAAATTCAGCTAGTCTTGAAAAAAATTGGCTCAATTTTCATAATTTAAGAGATTGAAATTTCCCTCCTCGGCATAATATTCACTCTAAAAATTTTAGAAAATCTGTGATATGTGTATATAAGGAATCAGTTTTTAATATACAATATAGAGTACATCATCTCATTGTTACAAATATATACACATTTATTTGATCAAACAGATGGTTTTAGCGTGGCGTTGCCCATGTTGATTGACTCAAACATGCATTATCTTAGAATCGGGATTACTACCATAAAGAATATAAACCAGTTTCATATGCAAATTGAATACGCGCGGCCGAGCATGCACGAAAAGTGCATGACCGCGAAAGTATCTGGGAATACGTCCAATGGCGCAATTCCTTTGGGAAATCGACGCGTATCGAGGAAAGTACATCCCAAGGGCATACCGAGAAGCTGACGCACTTCTAGGTGGAACGAACCGAGTTTAGTCTCGAGGGTAGTCGATATGTAAGTACTTTACGTCCCGGTCGAGTGCTCGTAACTCGATGGAATCGAGGACAACGTCGATGAATCGCAAGCAAAACGATTCACACGGATGTGAATCTACAAAGAAGTGTTATATGATTTATCAAAACGAAATACATTCGCCATATGTTTTGTGATATTTTTAAGCACATGCAAAATGTCCGAGATTATTTCAGGCGGCCATAAAAAATACATTAAAAATATTACAGGAAATATATAGTATAAATGCAATTAAATGTCACTTTATAATATTTATTAAAATTTCACCGCTTGAATTTTCGATTTCTAATGTTTTATTTATGGAAAATATTTCGAATATCGATTGCATTTTCTAGCTAGAATTAAATTTATATACGATCTCTCATTTTATCATTTTGAGATTCGTGTTCCAAGTATTGGCAATACAAGTAAAATTCTAACGAAATTAAAGAATGCAAGTTATATAAAACGTGCATTATACACCAGAATATAATTATCGAGATTGTTGATTGCGAAGAACAACAGTATAAAATGCTCAATTTCCAATGAGATAAAATAATTTATTCGCGTTGTATTTTGGTAAATTTTGCGGCTAAAAACGATATTACTCCGACGGCGAGCGTCTTCATCAGTTTAGGTACTTCTCTCGTTATCATGGTGGGTCGAAAGCGCGGAGGCAGACAGCCGTGTGATTCCCAGGTGGACTATCGTATCCTTATTGAGAGAATCCTTCCCTCCTTCTCTCTCATTTCTCTCATCCTCTCGGTCCTCGATCCCCGGACGTCTCCTGTCAGTGGTGCTTTCCTAAGCAAGAGCAGATTCGTATGTAAACTAATGAAATTTAAGCAGGTCCTCTACTGTCAAAGGCTCATGTTATCATGGAGTAATACTATTCGGAATTTATCTGTCAATTCCTTAATGTTGTCAGTCGACGTAACACGATAAATGGCAGATCTAAGTGCCACGCTCTGTATTCTCTTACACTAATAGACACTACAAAACAATTAAAGTAATTAACTCTTGTTTCTAAATAATTAATTTTGTAAAGGTTTTTATGAATTGTATGTATAATTTATAATATTTATTGAAGATGATTGTATTAAAGGTCGAAATATTTAAATTTATTTATATATTTATTGATTTTATTTATATAATAAAATTTATTGAATCGCGCGAATAGTAACTAGCGGACCTTTTGAATAGCTCATAAACAATTTTTGTGAAATTTAATTTTGTTAGAGCCTTAGATTTATACATATATTTTTTTAAATTATTAAAGTAATTGTTTTTCAATAATAATTATAAAATCATTTAAATAATGGTAATTATTTTGTTATTGAAAAATGTCACGATGGTGTTATGGTAGGATCTTTCTAATTCTGTGTAATACATTGTATAATAATCAACACTTCTTATTTAACTTACTTCTTTATTCGATTATTCTTCCGCTAAGAATAATCAGTTTTAGACTCTTAAAGGTTAGCATCCGCTCTGATTCTTCTCTTTTCCATTTGATATTCCTCCTACTTGCGAATTATACGCGCGATCAACTGCAAAAGAACAATCAGCCACGGGCGAGAAATGGCGATCATTTGCCACGCTTATCGAGACGTCGATTACGAGAATTACGGTACGTTCGTGGAGTTTCCGCACGGCACATCGGCGGAAAATCAAACGCTTGCCATCGTTCTTTCGAATTGGTTTTACAAACGCGTCTATTATCTCCGTAGCGCTAAACTGCTTGAACTAAATTGGTCTTACCAGACGTTTTTTTGTGTTCTTCGATTATTCGAAACTCGCGAATTTATCCTGTTTGTGCCTAAGAATTGTTTCGATTTTAAATTAAATACACACTTTATCGGTAAAATAATAAATAAGTTATTTTATATACATATATATGTATACAGAGGATAAAATAATATGAAGCTTGAAAAATATATATTATCTACTTATTTAATTAATAAAAAATTGGTTCCTAATTTATTTTTAATACTTCATTTTTAATATAATTCTATTCTTCTTGGAATAGAATCATATGCTTGCACATAGTGTAGCAATATTTACAGTAATATATCATTCTTCTCTAGCAAAACATCTTCTAATTGCTTAAAAAATATTGGAATAAAAAATCTGTCTCTTCTTTTGAAAATTAGAATTGACATTTAAATCAAATGTGTATATATATATATA
>NW_017275130.1:1425562-1510715 GCF_001594065.2 Cyphomyrmex costatus
TTATAGATGAGTTTAATTGATGATTTTTTAAATTTAAATATTTATCATTTTTTTTAATTTGATGTTTAAGTCTGATGACGCGCTGTTAAATCGCAGTGATAGATTCCTTTTGATTACTCGATTCTATTGATTATTGCAACAATAAACTCTTTGATTTTCTATTTGTATTCTGCCTATCTTTATTGTACATATTTGTGTATGACATTTCGTCACCGACACGGCGCGCATTACATGATACTCGCGTTTCTCACGGCCGTTTAAATATTTGTTTATCTATTATTGCGCCTTCTCTTCCTCTTTCTCTTTCCGTTACCCTCATCCTCAATGATGAGCGTGTCTCTCTACTGTCTGTGAAGCACTCGCGGCATACAGATGCACGTATGCATCGCGAATAGAACATCTCTCGCGGCGCGACTTCCTTCTACGATGGAAGGTGTTGTACGCCCAATGGGATCTCGTTTTCATTCGCGTTGGCAAGTAAGCGGTTTACATGGTGAGCGCAATTCAAGCCACTGTGAAAACGGCACCGAGCGTCGCGACTCGCGTCGCGTCGCACCGGACAAAGCACTTGCGAGTTTACCGTCATGTTTATCCTCGCCTCTCGCTGTCGCATGTTGCCGTTTCATGTCCCCTTTCTGTGAATTCGCAAACAGCACTCGTCAATTGCTCTCTCTTTCTCTCTCTCTCTCTCTCTCTCTCTCTCTCTCTCTCTCTCTCTCTCTTTCTCTCTCGTATAATTCGCATCTCTCTTCTCGACGCTTTGCCTCTCGAATCCGCGTGACTGTTCCCGCGGGCTAGTTTGTTCGACTGCTCTCGTGTTCGATAAACTTCTCTCATGGATGTGTGTTTAGCTTTGCCTCGCCACATCAAGCGATACACGCGGTTGGGTGTAACGTGCTGTCGACAATGTGAGCGTTGAGACATAGTATGAGACAAAGTAAAGAGAAAGAGAAGTGTGCTATATAAAATGATGTATCTGACGTAGTGAAAGTTTATTTTATCTTAACGTTTACGTATTAAACAATAAGTTAATAAAATATCTGTCGTATTTCTCACATTTGCTCCACTTATAAATTTCATATGATATTCATTAATTGCTTCTATATATGTTTCGAAACACTCTATTAAATTATAGAAAGATTGCATTGCTTGTAAAAAACGAAGGCTATGTGAAGTTGGCCCCCCCCCCACTATTGCAAATCTAAAAATGACCATTACCATTCGTTTGGTGGTCGTTTGGTAGTCCATTCCGGACGTTTGGTAGTCAAAAATATAATGAGAAATGTCAAAAAAAGAAGAACGCGCGTGAAGTTAGCCCCCCCATATCTAAAACTCGGCTTTTTCGATTACATATAATATATAGGCTAGCTGTATTCCAAAATAAAATTTATTAAAAGAATTTTGTAATTTTTTGGACATTGTTATTTTTTTGGAGGTGTAGATTAGAAATATTCATATATAATTAATTAAATTAAAAAATGTGTGTTGGTATATCCATATTATTTTTTCTCGTTAAAATAAAATTTATTTATTATATAATATTAATTATAAAATAAAATTTAATAATATAATATATATATATAAAAGTGTGTAACAAAAAATAAAATTTTTGTGACATTTATAAAAGTATCGTGTGTGCGTGCGTGCGTGTGCGTGTGCGTACTTGTGTGTGTGCGTGCGTGCGTGTGCGTGTGCGTACTTGTGTGTGTACGTGTGCGTGTGTATGTTTGTGTGTGTGTGTGTGTGTATGGGTGTGTAATATTTATCATGACGAACTTATTATATATATTGCTGCATGTGGTTCTATCTTTTGTGGTTCGCGTTTTTCCTTTTTTTGACATTTCTCATTATATCTTTGACTACCAAACGTCCGGAATGGACTACCAAACATCACCAAACGAATGGTCATGGTCATTTTTAGATTTGCAATAGTGGGTAAGCCAACTTCACATAGCCAAAAACGAATATGTGATTTTATAATTTAATGCTCTCTAATTATTATAAGAATTAAAATACTAATGAGAATTATAGATTAATCTTTAAAATTGAGATTTGTTGTTTTTAAACATTTTATTTATTCCTTGAAAGATATTTTTGACATTTTCAAAGTTGTCAATCTAACATTACATTTTCAATCAAAAATAATTCAATTTTTACACGCATGCTTTTATGATACCTAAACGTATCCTAGATTTTTATTAGATATCTTTGTTATGAAATGTGTTTTGATCGTAAAGTGACGCGAAACATGCAAGAGAATTTTTTGTATCGCGAATAATTATTATCTAATAGGATGAATCTTCGAGTGTCTTCCATAATAACGATATTTAAGTATCACTTGAACACATTCTGGTTACAACGTAATTTACAAGCAGGAATGGCGATGAAACGATGGCGATCGTTCGCCAAAAATCCATTAGGGCTTCCTTCGGCGATCGGTCGGCGGATCGTCAAGTAAAGAAGGAATGTTGAAGGCGTGCAGAGGAAATGGAGAGTTATCCGGCGCGATCATTACTTTCGCAAGGCGTAACGATCATTTCTGGAATGTTACACGATTACAGCTAAGCAGCAGCGTAGCAGTCGGTGCTGCAGAGAATCACGTATATTGTACAATATATATTGAGAATTGAGCGAGCTTATACGATCGCTGGCTACTGTTCGTATCCCACGGAAACGATAAGTCGATTCGCCACGCTGTATCGTGTGTTCTTTCTTTCTTGCCCCCATCCGGAAAACGTCGAAGTTACGTTAATCGTTCGATGGGTAATGTATGAAAATCGTGCTTATATTGTGCTTATTTGGGGCTCACGATATTACTGTAGATGCGATACGAGAGACAAAGAAAATAGGAAGCGGATGCATGGATTCAGAAATTTGACAAGGGGATTTCTATTGGTTTACTACTAGTAAATTTTTTTACATATGAAAAAATAGAATATTAAATTATCATTTCAATTATTACATTGAAAATGTATTATTTAAATGTATTATTGATAAAATGTTTTACTTACAATTATATTAACACTAAAAAAAGAATATATAAAATACTTTATTTTTTATATTTAGGAGTTTCTTTAATTAAAAAATGTTTTTGGAATATATTAAAATTACGATTCAGCATTCAGAAATATTACAAATATATTGTAGATTTACAATAACATTTTGCAATAAATATTTAAAAAATGATACTTTAAATGAGGATATGCTCCCCCCTCCCCTTTCTTATGGATTCGTCATTGAACGCATGCCGCATATAAAGAGAAGAAAATGTAAGACAGACGAGGTAGGGGGAACATGCGGCATTCTTGCACGCACGGCGAATGATTGTTCGATTTTAATTCCAGTAATGTGCGGAGAAACGAGGCTTCCGAGGATATCTTTCCCTCCATCGCCCTTCTACCGTCTTCCCCATTTCTTATCTTCTTCTTCCCGACCCCGCCAACTCTTTCTCGGAGATACGCGCGCGGTAATCGTAACGTAGAACAAGATTCCACCAGAACTCGACTTCATCCCCCTTGTGTTCCCTTTCTTTCTCTTCTCTTATTCTCCCTTTTATATCCATTGGTTCGTATATGCCGAGAAATATTTACCGTTTTCCAATAATACGGGCGGAGGCTGCTCCAACCCCGTCGCGAGAGATGCACGTGGGTCCTAATACGCGGAGTAATACTCCACTCAAAATTCATTCGGTTGTCCGTTCCGCCCCCGCCACCCTTTCCTCGCCAGGGCCATTTTCCATCGTTCTCTTTCTTCTCTCACCGTCGCGTCGATGCGGCGGCAGAGGTGGTCTGCCCCAGGGAGTTTGCTCGATAAACATTTTTATTCCCTTTTAGAGAGCCAGCTAACGCATGCTTTCGCCCCCACGGCCGCACCGCGTGGATGTTCGCGACGGTATTTATCTAATGCCCGGCTCTCTCATCGACGACGTAGGTACGTACCGTATCGGACTAATGGGTGGGAAAAAACGGGGATGCTTTTATAACCAGTGGAGAACGCGAAGAAATATCGCGCGCGTAGTACCGTGATATTTACGTGTCCGATATTACCGTCATGCTTTTAAATGAATTTAATGCAAAACCGTGTTGTTCGTGCCACTTGGCTCTAAAACGAGATGACAAGTAGTTAATGGAATTGAATTAAATTGCGTATTAAAAATTCTCTTGCTGACCTCGAGCCCATCTTTTGAATTTTTCTGATGATCGCAATGACTAAAAATACTTACGTAATTATTATAAGAAATACACGACTAAAAATTACTTTTTTAAAATAAATTTTTTGTAATTATTATGTATGCAAATGAGATTAAAAAACGAAATTTAATCGTAAATAGAAAGATTATTTGTTAAAAACATTCTTTAAGATTTTTTCTCGTTTAAAAATTTTTTTTATTTTCTACGAGAGACACGTGATATTATATTCTATCATTATATGTTTTAATAACTGCTAATTTTTGGCGTGACTTATTTTAGAAGCACGTACGTATTCATTAGACTGGATGTTTTTGTCGTTTCTCTTTCGACTCTTCATTTAATCACCGCTTTCTACTATACAATCGCGCAGTTTGTCGTACAAATATTTTCGTAGTTTTTTTTTGTCACTCACTGCATGCTCTATTGACGATCGTTTGTACATATTTACGTAGCACACAATTTTGGCACAAATAAATATAGCAATATAGCGATCGCCGGAATGTCAAGCGCTTTTCCGATAAATAGTAAATATATCTATTAATAGATAAAAGTTAAATAAACAAAACGATTCGCTATACATCTCTTAGGCCTGATTGCACCAACGTGATTTCGATTTTAAGCGAAACCGTTTAAGTAAACTGTCTCTGTCTCCCTTTCAGTTTTAAAACGAGATAAATAGAGTTTTAAGTCTCGCTTAAAATCAAGAAGTATTGGTGCAACCGGACCTTATAGATATAACGAAAATCAGAACTGCATGCATGTCAATATCTTTGGATACGTAATCTGGACATGAATATAATGATCAGTACCTTTTTCATCTTTTTTAGTATATTCTACATTTATAATATAAAACTAAGCATATTGTATATATTTTAATCAATCGTACTAAATATAATCAAGTATTTAATGTATATTAACTTTTTTTTTTTTTTTTATATTGTTTCTTATTATATTTTACACTTACAATAAATATATGTCTGAATTAATAAAATAATCAACATGTTAAATTTAATATTAAAAACGAGAAACATTTGATATTAAAACATTTCTCGAAAGAAATATCAATGCGTATCAAATATCCTTCACTGCACAAACATAATACTTCAAATCTTGCAAAAGTTAAAGCCAGGTATATCAAGTGAATTCAGTAGGACAGAAACGTATACGTTTCTACAGGAAAATAATAATATAATGAAAGTGGTTTCATTTTTTTGCGTGTGTGGCGAGCGACGTATTGATAACATACGATTTCTGATATTGTCAGATATAAAATTTCTACAAAGTGAATTTTTCGTCGAAAATATCGTGTGTCAAATTCGAGCTTGTACTGTATAGGCAGACATGCGACGGAAATTGAAGAGTGACGCCGCGATATTTTTATTTGGTCAGAGCCAGTTTTATGTGACTTAGCTTAAAGGAGTGCTTTGAAAACGCTAGTCTGATTGGCAGATGCAAAGAAAATACGATTTTTCCGTGCGCGAGCACACCAGACCGTCGTTGCGATCTAAAATATCTTCTCCCAGGTGCAGCCGACATCGTTCCGGCGTTCGACTATTTTATTCGCAAATGATCGAGAAATCTGTCGTGTGAATTTCAAAAAGAGTTTTCCCTCGGAAACGTCTTCTCCTCTCTGTATACCGTCAATGTAAAATTGTTCGTCCTGTATAGTACGATATAATATTGTGAAAAATATTTACACGGATAGTCTTGATTGTCTAATATTCCAATGTAGATAATAATAAGATAATAGTAGAGCATTTTGGAGTATCAAAAATTCTTAAAAAAGCTGTTGTCAACTTTATAAATTACTGTATTTTAGATTAAGTTAAATGATTAAATCCGATGATTTTGTCTGCAGAAGAGGAAAAATAAATTTTTTTTAACAAACCATGTCTTTTACGAGATTACTATAATACGTCTTATTAATTAACACATTAGATATCAATAACGATAATCACCAACGTCCAATCGCATCACATCGCGATTAATGCGGCGACATGTTATTATGGAAACATCGTAATTGGCAGGAAGTGAATTTTTCGAACATTTTTGTAATTCGCGTTGTTTTATCCAGACGCGGCGTCTCAACGTCGCGTTATCACGTCGCCGTAGTCGGACGAGCTGCCGCGTGCCATGTCCAAATATTTATTCCCGGTGCAGGGAGCTATTTTCCCTCGCTCGATAATCAGGCGGCGCGGCCATACTATCGATTATCCGGACGGACGTTAACGAGCTCGATCGCTCTTTTCGTTAGCGTACACGCTCGCGCTCGTGGATCTCCTTTTACTCCCTTCCGCCTCTCCTGTCCTTTCTCGCGCTCGCTCTTTCTTCCTCTTCTGCCGGCGTTGCGTAAATCTTATGGTCCCTGCCCCAAGGACCCAGGAGTAACACCTCTTGCTCGTAGGTCGAAGCGCCGGCCATAAATTTTTGAGAGTTCGAACCGATCCTGCCCACCCGGGACGCGATCGCGCCTCTCTCGGGCTAGACTCTTCCCTTCTCTCCAATGTCTCTCTTAACCCATCCCTCTCTCTTCGCCTCTGTCTGCTCTCTCTCTCTTTCTGTCTCCTTCCCTCGTGTTGCTGCATCTCCTGCTCCGAAGGAACGTAGAGACACGCGTCCAGTCTGGACCGACGCCCACGCTCGCATACCGAGGGCCCTTTAACTCGCCCTCTCTCTCTTTCCCTCCTTCATCCTCCCTGCATTCCGCTTCTTCTCTGTTGCACTATACCGATCCTTCCTCGCGCCTCTTCCATTATTTCTCAGTTTTGTTACGGTGCGTTTTGCCGTTCTCCAAGTATCTCTTTGAATATTTGGTACGACCGATAAATATCCAGTCGAATATCTTTATATATAACACGTTACATTACATTCCCTTTCTCTACTCTTAATACGCTATCTCTTATCTTACATTGATATTCTCAAAACCTTCTTCGAATTCCATATCATCTGCATATACATAAGTCTGTAATTAGAAGGTATATTATTAAAGCTACAATCGGTGAGCAGGCTTATTTATACCAACAGTCGTTATTGTATCATTAAATCCTTTCTTTTTCGTGTTATCATTTATTTATCTGACATCTTCGAAAAGCCGATAGTAAAGTTACAAGAGAACTTAAGATACCAAAACTAATAAACGCATATATCTTTCCGCCACACGTAACATCACGTGAACACATCTACGACATTATCGAAGCCCTAACGAGGCGGCGAGTATTATATTTATCCGCTTTTCCTTTGTTCTCTTCTCTTTAGCCCGTCCCTTTTCGTTCTTTTCTGTCTGTGCCTCATCCCCTTGTTGCTTATTTTATCTTTAACCGGGGGAGAAACACGCCATCGGAAAGCATCGTCGGGAGAAGACGTGTTTCGTGCGCGCCAGGCACGTAACACCTTCATCTGCCCTGGCTGAGTCCGACGACCAGTCCGAATATTTTATCTGGCAGTGGCGGGATCGAGGCGCCAGATCGGTAGGGGGGAACGATCGCGCGAGCCTGGGAAAAACGCCCACCCAGGACTCTCGGTCCTGTATACGATCGTCGATTCGAGAACGTGACGTCAACTTCATGGACTTTGTGAAGTTCTGCATACTTCGTGTTATTCTTAGCTTTTTCGGAAATGACGCGAAGCGTGACACTGCAATGTAAAAATTTTTGTTAGTTAAACTTACTTAAAAACAAATCAATTTTTTAATTTAATTTATATAAAACAAAATGGATTAAAATTGAATTATATCAGAGATTAAGAGTAATTACGATTTTTGTATATAATAATATTTACATATAATAATTTGTATAGTTAGAAAGGTATTTTTTATTGATCGCGATATGTTTCACTTGACATACAATTTATGCTAATTAAAACGATCTAATAAGTGCGCTATCATATTTCATAATAGGTAGTCAATTATAATAATCAAGTCGTAGAACGGGACGCAAATCTATTCGCGACATCTTCTATCAGTGCCTAAAGTTCGGTAGAAATTTACTTTCTCCATTTTATGACTTTGCCTTATCCGGATATTGAAAGTTTCGACGGTCGATTGAGCGATATGTTCTCGTTCCCGAAGGACTATGCTTTATTAAGCACGAATGAGCTGCAAAAAAATTCCATAACGATCTGAACTTTTAATAAAGAGACCTGATTAGAGAGAGTTTTACGTTAAAACTTTGTACAAAAGCTTTCTCCTGTAGAATAGACTGAGAAACGACACGAACGTGCAAGGACATTTTGTCTAGACTCATAAAAATTAACGAGCTTAAAAAGAGCACTGAAAATGAACTATTTCGATAAATTATTTTCTAAATTATTTGAATTGTATTCCATAATTTTTCTAATGAAATAATAATTGTATTTTGTGTTAATATGTACATACAATGAGTGTGATTTACTTTTGTTAAATTCTTTAAATCTTTCTGTTAGTAAAGAAAAGAAATTATTTCGAATAAATACTCAGAATACAGAGAATATTAATTTAATATTATATTATTTTGTATTATTACTGCAAATGCTATTTAATATCCGGATATTATCGAATTATTATATTATTATCATTAATTATAGCCGGATATTGCAAAATAATAATTATTAATTATAAGCTAAAACGTTCGTGTGGATATGTAGCTCTTCACGAAAATATCCGTGATTATTAATGTAGCATAAAATACGTATATCGCGAATCGAAATTTATGGTCGTAAGTAATGTACGCGCACAGACGGCGGGGTAACTACTGTTTTCCGAACGATATCGCTATTTCGATGCGAAACCAAAGATTTCACACGTCGTCGCGTCGGAACGCGCCATCCACCATGATATTCAACAGATATACGAGCGATAGTGGGATCGTTCGCACGACTCGCGAAATCAAGAGCAATCGGCGAACGAAAACTTCGCCGACGTCGTCGGAAACTTTCCCCGCCGTCGTAATCTCACCGGCGACGTCTCACGGGAAGCGAAGCTTTTGCCCGTTTCCTTCCTTTTTTTCCTCTTCCACGATATTTCTTTTCCTCTCCTGTCGAAACGACTAAATTTAATTTAGAAGTTCATTTGCATCACACGGACGGTAACCTTCGTCGTCACTCTGGTCTTCCTACCTATTCATCTCTTATCCTTTCGACATACTTTATCCCTGAATCGACGCTAGAGATTGCAATGGCCGATTTTTATACGCAGCATTTCAAAACTGTTTTTTAATATCATACGACAGTTTTGAAATTTGAATGCAAGATTACGCATTAAGCAGCTTAGCTTCATATATAGCGACTTTTCTATTTATATTTCTTTTATTCAGGTTTTAAAATTTAATTCTACCATTAATATCCCTGATAGAAACGTACGCAGTTTTCCTAGTAGCTATCTATTTAATATTACTGCATTCACATTAGTTGTAATAATATACGTACTTAACTGCGTAGGAAATAATGGACAAGAACTTGATAGAATTTTATTCAGTGGTTAAAGCATATTATTAAGATCCAAGATGCAATGAGCATCAAAAATTGTTAGATTGTTAGTCGATTTAACTCGTGATAGTACTGCCGTAGTTTATTAGTTTGCATTGTAAATCTGAAAAAATTTCGGCGCGCATTTAGAGATCTACATATAGTATATAAATTCACACAAAATTATACTAGAACCATCCAAGATCCAGCTTGACCATAAATGGCTTATTCTCATTGGTATTTGGTTTGAAATTCTCACGGTCCAAATAAGATTTGATATGTCAGTTATTTAATATTAATACATTATTATTAGTTAAAACACCTCGTAGTTCAGTTATTATCTTCTTTTTGTTTAATAAATGGATTTAGATTTTGCTCATCTTTTACAGAGTAACTGCAGGCATAGCATTATATCTTGATTGGGATCTTAAGTAGTTTCACTAAGTTACTATAGAAGTTAATACAATTGTCAATAATTGCTAAAAAATGCATGAAATTTTTATCAAGGATAATCAGATTTATCTTATCAGAAATTCGATTTAAAACTCAAGGTGTCAACAAATTTATTTCTGTCAATTTAATGTCGAAAATTGGAAATTTATAGCAAATAACGGTTTCTCTAAAAGGCTTCTGCAATCAACGTTCTAGAAGATTTTTTGGATTTTTCTCAATATATCTGTCTTTCTTCGTGAGTCTTGCACGGTCTGTCAGACGCGAAGCGCTCGGTAGAATCGATTTCTCGTCGCCGGCAACAAAACAAATGCACTTGTCCATGACACTTCTATTACTTAACGTCGCGTATCCGCTGTCTGTTTAATCGGTTCGTTTCGTGACACCTGCCTGCCCCGTATCTTCGAGTTTCTCATTTCATTAAAATTACGACGCGACGTGCCGGTCAGCGCGCTAACCATTGCAGGACTGCGTTTCTCAAATTAGAAATTACAGCGCGACATAATTCCGTCCATAATTGAATCCCATTCGGTATTCCTCGTTCGACGTTATATCGCCGCACTTAACAGCGATCGTAAATCGAAACCTCTCGCTTTCATTAACCCGAATAAAATCCATCCCAATTTACTTTCCCTCGAGCATTCGGTTCAACTCAATTCGCGCGGTAGGTCTGGCTGGTTAATTTAACGGTGATCTTCAAAATAAAAATGAGACCTGCATTATACGAGTTGAATGTGAGCACGTATTGAGTACGTATATGCTCCAAGGCAGATGCGTGCTGAAATGGTTTTTGTACCTGAAAATTATGTTGCAAAAATTATACGGCGGACTCAAAGCAAGATTCATCGTTTACAGAAATTGGGAGACACTGTTATTATATCGATTATCATTTGAGAAAGCAGATAAATCGAAATAAATTAAGACAAGTTTTCAGAAATACAAAGAGAGCTGTTTTTATAACGAATAATATTTAGGTCATCGAAACGATAATTAATTCACTATTTAATTAATTTTTAGTTCTTTATTTACATTATTTTACTTTACTCATATTAGATTCTTAATTCACACAATTGCGTTATTTGAAATTGTGTTCATTTCTTTTCTTTGATATATTACAAACATCTGGTTGAATAAGATGTTTATCCATTCTTTTTTTAAAAAAATATGTATACAACTTTATGAATATTTTCGAAAAATGTTAAAATACATGTAAAAATCTTAATCTTTGTATACTTGTAAAAGTGATGAAAATTAACTTGCGAATGATCCATCCGTGTGTAGTAAAGGACTGAAAAACCATCGTGTACTAATTACTAATTAATGACATACCTAATTAATAATTATTGCTTATTATCATTACATAAAGTTTATTATTGTATAATATTTTCTCAATATAACTACCGATAAAATGCAATCTTTGCAAAACATCGCAACAACGATGTGGAAGGAAAAAGATCGCTCTACCAAGCGAAAGATAAAAGGAGACACTTTGTGACGGTTCTTCTCGTAATAGGAATAAGTATAGACTGGACATGCACTAGCTATACAGAGTATATACACGTGTGTGTAAATATATATAGATGTATGTACATGCGCTCCTCCGTACTTCAAGAAAAGTTTTTCACTTTATACGGGCAGTCAGCCTTGAAATCGCGTCCGATGGAACGGTCCGCGGGGACGAACCTTCCGCGACCAGATACGTTTCCTTTTTCCAGGATACATTTTCTACGTCCACCCACACACAATCGCACGAATACACATGAAGCCGCCGCAAACGATAATAAAGAAAATAGAGGGCGAAGGTAGTCTCCTTATACGTCTGGCTAACTGCAGTACCTCGCCTTCGAACCCGAGCGCGATATTGGATCCCATCATTTTTCAAGAGAAGCTGCGTCGTCTTCCATCTTTCTCTCTTCCTCCACATTTATCCGATTTCAAATCTCTCTCTCTCTCTCTCTCCTCTCACGATCCGCTGCCATTATTTCTGCCCGGTCAATGGAACATGGACATATGTGTCGCTATATGTACGGATGGCTGACGAGCGAGGGTCGCCGGGGGTTTCCACTCGCCGCAAAAGTGAAATACTTTCACTACAATGGCCTTTCGTTTTCCTTTTGTCGCGTGGAATCCGCGAAATGGATTTTGCGACGTCGAAAACGCTTCAGTATCGAGCTTCTCGCGAAAAATCGAGGTCAGTTACACACGTTGGCCGAATGTCTCCTCTTCACTTTCCGAGAATGTAGCGGAAAAGTTTTTCGATGTACGGAAAAATATTTTCCAGAGCGATACAGCACTTTCTACGAAGAAAAAGAGACACGATGCGCGAAAGCAGACGAACTTGTAACTCGTGAACTTTAGATCCGTCTATTAACGTCGGATTTGAAATTTCTCACGTCTCGAAACGTCTCTCTAATTGTAAGAATAGTTGTAAAATAGTATGGATAATTTTTATAGACGATGGAATATACATTCTTAAACAATTTTTTCTTGGAATTAATAATTATGATATCAAAAAGAAAAAGTCAAAGATGAATTAAAATACGATTTTCGCAAATTGCATTTTATAAAAGTTACGTAGTGAAGAATGTTTCTTTTAAACGTATTCTCGTAAGTTCATTTAACTTTTTTGCGACTTATATAATTTATTAATAACTGATTTTAAAAGAGGGGTCTATAATTTTGTTTGCACGTCGAAAAATGTCAACACAATAATTTACAAAATATAGACTCTAATTCAACCTCGCTCGATGTAATGCATTCTTCATCGCGCTGACTGCGCGTATAATAAATCATAGCGCCGCGAGGTCAGAAAAATCATCCCGAGGATCGATCTGCGCCTCGCCTTGAGTACGCATCTCTTCTACGGTTAACCTGATGGCCGGGGTCCAAGCTGGCCTGCGAGTGTAACGAAAGGCGTGCGGAGGTCGTGGAAGAGAGAGGAAGAGCAGTCCGGACGAGAGAAGGGTGAAGAAGAAGGTGGAGGGAGAGATGGCGCACGGCAGGCGCGTGGCTCCCACGGGTCGCCTTGAGCCTCTTGGATCCTAAGAGGGAGAGACCGAGAACTCGAGAAGAGCCAGCCTCTCCAGCGAGACGAACAATTCTCACCTGGGCACAATTTTCAGAAAGCTTTCTGTAGAATAAAATTCAAATCATTTGCAAAACTGCATCTGGTCATATAAGGAGTTAATTTCGAGAATTCAAGAATAAGCGAGAAACGGATTTTCGTAATGTAATTTTTGTAATATAAATGTTACTGAAAAGCACACATATTTGTGTTATTAATTGTGACTGTTAAAATACAAAACAACAGCATTGATTGATAAAATCATAAGCAACATCTGATCACATAATATTCGATTATGATAAGAAGCATCTAAAGGACTTACTATATAGATATTTCGAGTTCTTTATTTATACGATTCTCTATTATCGGAGTTTCAAGGAGAGGGTAACGAGGCGGTCGATACGACGGCGCGGCTAATTGCCAAATTGGCAGAGAAAGCATTGAAAGAATTCCGCCAGCAGCAGGCCGAGGAAGGCCGGCTGCTGAGGTCGAATCGAAGGCTAATTACTTTATCCCGTTGTGCAGGCTGCCCCGTACAAGAGGTTAATGGTCGTCGATACTGAATCGAATGGACCCCGTCCTTTAAGAGCCCGTTTAGCCGATTCGTTCTTGGATTCGCGTGAGCTACCTTATTAAATACCACGCGC
Organism: Cyphomyrmex costatus; assembly: GCF_001594065.2. Taxonomy (NCBI): domain Eukaryota; kingdom Metazoa; phylum Arthropoda; class Insecta; order Hymenoptera; family Formicidae; genus Cyphomyrmex; species Cyphomyrmex costatus. Next base: position 1,439,353 of record NW_017275130.1, read on the forward strand.
AGCGTTATCGATCGTTGATTTCTTTTTCTCGTTTTCAACCCTAAGAACCTTGAAGAAGAATATACGTGATTACGCGAATAAAACGATATCAAATTGATCTGCTTATTTTCATATAAAATCGAGATAAACGCTAATAAAATGTTTGCGTTGAATGAAACTTTTCTCTTCATTGTCATAATATTAATAACACTTAGCATGGTATGTGGATATAGATATATTTTTAAAAAATGTAACGAAAAATATATCATAACTTAATTTAAACTCTAGATTTATTGAAAACGATTTTCTACCTATCGTGAAGAATAAAATATATGTATTCTTAAAAGGAATGTATTTAATCTTAATATATTAAAATGGTAAATTTTATTCTTATCTCTGTTTTCTAAACGCTTAAAGATGTTCTAGTTTTAAACTTTTTCGATAAATACAAAGCACTATGTGTTTAGACTTAAAATGTTTAAAATTAAAATATATTTTATTATTGAACATTTGTTTTGCAAAGTTGTTTTTAGCATAACCATTTTAAACGCTGCACTTTTTAAAGTGTAGATATATGTGACGTAGAATGTTATTTGTTCATAATTTATTACGGACAAAGATTATGGACATGTTTATTTTTAGTTATTAGGTCAATAAATTTCTATTTTGTGCATTATCCGACTTGATTATAATTATTATGCTACTAAAAAGAGAGTAAGTAATCCAACGATTTCATTTATCCGTTATGACAAAGAAGAAAAACGCAGAGAGAAAAGAAAGAATTAGTTGTAAAGAGATCAAACGATGTCATTTCAGGATGTAGTTGGTTTCTTTTTTTCTCTACTTTTATTTGATTCTCTTTGTTCTCGGTCACTCTTAAGCACAATTGACAGTATCTGCTCAGACTACCAATAAGTAAGACATCATTAAAGACGAAATGTTAATCGAAAATATCTCTTTCATTAACAAAACTTTATCCATTGAAGGCGAAAACGTTAAAAATCGCTTTGAATGGACTTTAACAGGAAATAGTACGAAAACGCGACTTTACTGACTTCTATTGAGAAAACTATGGCTGACCAGATCGTCCAGTAACATGTCTGCGGCAAAAGGAGGTGGAATCTTTATGGAATTCCAAAGAAGTTACGACTCTGCAAATGAAATCCGAAACGCTCGCCATCCAATATTAACGATAAAATTGTTCAGCGGTCTGAAATATACGATTCGCTGCCTCCCCACACTTTTTCAGATTTTCCGATATTTAAAACGCATAATTGTCAATCAGTTTGTCAATAAAGGCTATAATACTCAAAAAAATTTAAACAGTAAACAAATCAACATTTTGGATTTACACTGAAAAAAAAGATTTAGTTGTATCAATTGGAACTCTGGTTGAAAATCAACAAATTAGAATTTTCTGTTATTATAATTCTATTTGATCCATTATAAAGAAATTCTATTTGAATCAAAGTTAAGATAATCATCAGAATCTTCCAATTCATTCTTTTACGAAAATTTTTCCTTAATGTGTTTATTGCCTCATTTCTCTCTACTGTGATCAATTTGCTTACTGCTTACGTCTTACTACAGTCTTACATTTTTTGAGTCCTGTAGCCTTAATAAGTTTCTCGCACAATTTAAATTCTGCAATTCTCAATTTTAATTAACTATTTTAAGTTTTCGTCATCATTAGCTAACTAACTAGAATGAGTATGTGGCTTATCTTACAATTGTTGCTTCTTTTGTAATTTCTTTTGACATTCTCACTTGAAATTGTTGCTGAAGATGACTCAAACCAGGAGTCGAAACGTACAAGATACATAGTTTGATATATTAAAATAAATTTGCTAATAATTACCAGCGGCTGACTCTTATTACCTGTCATTTTTGTTATAATTTAAGCAGTCGAATTCCAAATTTAACAGTTTTGTAATAGTTTTGTATTCTTTTGTAAAATATTAGAAATTAATAGCATTGATTAATGTATGATCCCCGCTGTTCATATAGGTATATATAATTTCTTATAATGAATATTGTTATTTACCAAAAATAATGATATTTATGGATTAAGTAGTTAAAAAGTAGCTGTTTCATAATTCTTAGTCAATTACGAATACATTTTGTGTTCGCATTATGTTAGTCTCGTAATATGAGGACAAAAGGTTATGACGGCAAAGCCTTGTGCGATCTCATCATGAAACGCAATCGTTTCATGGTAACATTTAACGATGCAGTCATCTCTAATAACACATTAAATTCGCTCGATATCGGATGTAGATCGACGATCTCTGTTTCCCAATGATTCTCAGAATTTCGAGCTCGCCCAGATAGAGACGGAGGCAGAAACGTGAGGAGCTTTAAACCGCGTGGGTGGTCAATGAACGATTTGCGAGGCTCTCCGTAGATCCTTATGGTTTACGGTCATATCTGCCTTCGCGTATGGTGGTGGTATGGATCGACCATAGCGATCTACGAACGTTCGTATAACTCGACGACAGAGAGAAAGAGGAGGTAGAGAGAAAGAGAAAGGAAGGCGCGTCGAGGTGGGCAGAAATCTCGCGTGGCTCTGTCTGTGTATCGCGCCGTATTCGCAGTCACCTTTGACCCCGCCCGATGTCTTTCTCTCTTCCTCTCGTTCGCCACCTCTCCTCTGTCCTCACAGCCGTTCCCTTCCGTCGTTCATCCTAGCTCGCTTCGGGACTATGCGCCTTCGTTGCGCCAACGATCGCGCTGCCGATATCGGTAATTACAGCCTGCGAAACTTGCGTGCGCCTTCTCCTCTTCTCCTCCTCCTCCTCCTTTTCCTCCTCCTACTCTTTCTCTTCCTCTCCATGCTTTCGTTCTCCTATCGTCCTCTTAGCTTGTCCGTCTCATCTTCTTTCCCTCAATCCTTCGTCCTCGCGAGACTGACATGGCAAAAAGTTTGTATGGTTAACTAAGAATTGTGAATCGGCTACTCCTCTCCTCTACTTCAACTGCTTAATAAATATTATTACTATATTTCTGGTAAATACACTGCAAATTCAAGTATATAATAATAAGTGACTTCATATATGCGTGATTCAGTTTTTTGTGTAAAAATAACGCATTAGACTTTGCATAAAAAAATAGATTTATTATACATTTGAATGTGTAGTGTAATATAATGTTATTTTTACATGAAAAGAAAATAACACACATATCTGTATAAAGTTGTAGCAACATTCATAATGAGAAAGAAATATAATAGAGTTTATACGTCAATAGTTGTTCTTTCGATAGGTTTAAAAGTACTAACAAAAAATTGTGCTTACATGTATTTACGTCTGCAATATTGATGATGATCTTACTGTATATGCATAGCAATTAAGAGTCTATTTCTAGAGAATAGGAAATGTGCACGTTTCTGACCAATTAAAGTACTCCGGAAACTTAATCTCTGTACAAAGAACTGCGCGATGAAAATTTATTCTCCTCGCGAGGGAATTAATCATTTCTCAGACGGTTTTCTATTAGGATAGGCGTATCCCGCACTTACGTATGTAATAGTATTCTAATGGAGTCACCTTGTATCGGAATATTACGCGGTGTGCATGATACTCAAGGTTCGAGATGATGGCAGATGTTGCGACAAACCTCGTGTAGTCTCTACCTCTCTTAATGAAACAACAGCCACGACAACATAACTGCGAATCTTTCTCTCGTCGGCGGCGTAACGTCAGCTCGTGACAGGCGTAATTACAACGGCTGCTCAAGGTGCGCCGCTCTTATCCTCTAATCGCGCATCCACGATCGGCCAATCTGACAACGAGCGGCCGTCTCGCAATGCTGCCTCGGTTAATTGCATCTCGTTTGTCGCGCCTAAAGGACACCTTTCTTCCCCCTTTATTTTCGCCGTGCTAATTATGACTGACGTAACAGCGTGTTCTCAATTCTGCGATCAAAACTACTTCTTCACGAATTAATCAGAAATATTGATTTGGTCCTTTTTCTCTAGGGAAATATTACAGCAAATAAAGGACGTAAAAGAAATTTATATTATAAGAGAGAAACAAGTTTAATCGATTATCCACACTGTTAAGAATATATTCTTTTCTCGATTTGTGTCTTCTTTTTTTTTTTTTTTATCGTGCGATTTTACTGTTGCACACGAATACGAGCTCGTCGTAAGTTTCCAATCTTCATTTCACCCTCAAAAGCGCGCGATAGGGCACCGGGAACGATCGCGATAATTACCTCCGTAATGAATTATTCCTTCACGAGACTGCAATACGCATAGGAACGCTAAAGTGATCTTTCTCTCTCTCTCTCTTTCTGTGTGGTGCACTCTGCGTGATAATAACTTCAGTACTTACGACTAATTACTTTCCACGTCGTTTACCTTTCCCGCTTTATTTCCGCCTTTGTCGTTAATTTAGCTCGTCGACAGCCGCGGGCGCCTAGTAACAATCACAATTTTTGCCGTGCAACTTCGCATGCCACTCTTACGCCGCAATGCCGCGCCGTGTAATAAATCCTGTCGTGCGATTTTCAAGTGGCGCATTCTGCACGAATTCGAGGGAACATATGACTAATATGACAACAAAAAATTAGCGAAAAAGATATTTTTTAAAACAATTTATTACGCATTTTTAATCAATTTTTTTTATTGATTTTAGTTTTGATATGTTATGCACATATTGCTCCCTTAATTCATTAAGTGATACAACTCGTAAAGAAACTGGATTTTCGGGTTATTACCATGAATGAGTCAAATAACCCTATCAATTGATCTTATCAATCATTAAAAGTGAATTAATTTCATAAAAGAATTATCACATCTCAAAAAGAGTAATTTTTTGAAGATTATGAAGTGAAAATGGAAAAAAAAATTTGATTATGTATTTTAAAAAAAGAGAAAGGTAAATGTTTCGATCAAGTTTTGACCATCCTCAGTACATAAAAATCAATTATATAAAGATGCGCAATATAATCGCTGGATGTTTACAATAAAAACAATGATAATCGCTGGATATTTACAATAAAAATGTCAAAATTTACAGTATATAATGTCAGAAAATACGGACATTAAAAACGCAAAATATGTTAAATTTTTGAAAGATGTGTGGAGTTACTAGTGTTACTTAGGCCCGATTGCACCAACGTGATTTCGATTTTAAGCGAGACTTAAACTGTCTTTGTTTCTGTCTCTCTTTTTCGGCTTTAATACAAGATAGATAAGAGTTTTAAGTCTTGCTTAAAATCAAGTAATGTTGGTGCAACCGGGCCTTAACGGTATTTATATGTAATAAAGAAAAGGCAGGGAGAGGAAATAGAGAGGGAAGTGATATGTTAGTGAAGATGGAAAAAAAACATATTTCAGATATTAATTTAATTTTGTTATGTAAATATGTTATGTTTAATAATTATTATAAAAAAGAATATTTCTCCATTTTTATAACAAGAAAATTAAAAAATTATTACACAATCTAAACTAACATTAGAAAATAATAAAGTCGATGTTGCAACTTCCATTAAAGTCAATAACAGTCTTGACTTGTAGACAAATGGCTGAGTAGTTGTCACGCGTGAGAAACGCTGTCAGTTCTTTCTATCACCTTTTCCTTGGCGCCCCACAGGGCAAGTCACATCTTGACATTTACATACTTGATACGTAATACATATTGCATAATAGGATTGATAGGTACATATCTCCCGAACTTTCGCGAAGTTGCCGTTCGCACGTTCACCGGGAAAGAAGTTTCGGCGAGACGGCCAATCTGTTTCAGCCCCGTCCAGGACGAACAGCTGGATGAGCAAACCCCCGTGTGGTCACGGGACACGGACGTCCACCTAACGTGTCACGGCATCCGACACTCAGTGATCTGAATGGGGAGGCATTGTCCCGCAACATTGTAACGACTCGATCGAACCAGTATCGTAACGGTCGAACGACTCTCGCAACGGCGACGGCGACTATCGCGAGAAATTGTTTCGCAAAGTAGTTCGCACAGGTGGTGCCAGGATGATTCCTGATGGTCTTGCTCCGAGACGTTTCCATTCTCGAAAACCCCCGACCCCGTTCTCCTCGTCGAGTTACTCGGCGTCCCGCAATCAGCGTAGTTCTCACCATTGTTTAGGACGACGGTTCTCAAACACGTCTTGACTTTCTTCCTCGACACAGTCGACACTGATTGCGAGGATACGAGAGTGATTCGGGACGCGCGAATCGCAGGCTCTTCTTTCATCTCTCTTTCTCTTCTTCTCTCTTGATCCTTGATCTCTTTGCGGCTTGCAGTCTCCAGATTTCTCGTACCTGAGGATTGCGAGAGCTTACATTTTTCTGTAGATGGTCGCTAGCTGTTGTGTTCGAAAATCCTTTTCATCGTCAACGTTAAATGACGGGTGGTATAAATGAAGAACTTGACGGGCGCTCTTTTCTGAACGCAAGTAAAAGATTGCGAAAGGTATTCTTTTTTTCCGTACAATATGATAAAGAATGACATTTAAATTTTACTTAAGTCCTTTCCTTCTCTATTCCTTTACACTTCTTTTACACGAGTAAAAGATTACGTAGGTTGCGGTATTAATGTAATTCTTACGCGGATGAACTTTTTCCTTGAAGTTGACGTTTGCAACCCAGTAATCGAAGAATATAGAATAGATAGTGGTAGAAAAATAAAAGATTCAATTAATTTTATCATATATATAAAAATGTAAATAAAAGGAATCCATTAATGGATAAAGCAGTTATGATAATTTTTTCCGATGTAAAAAAAAGGTTATACTTGACGAATTCATATTCGAGTCTGCATTCGTTGAACCGAATCAACATTTAAATGCACTTCACCCGCATCCCAGCTGAAATCAAATTTTATCTGCATTTATACTTTTCCGCAGAATTCGAGCGCAAAAGCCACGTTTATATTTGGTAAAATGTAATTTTCCTGTCTTGTGAGCTCGGTAGTGCTTTGCAGTGTTCACGTTTAACGATGTCATACCATACATGTCACAGAATTGAGGCAATAAAATTCCACATGTATACATGTTGCGTTTAATAGCTAATAATTTTACTTTATTTTGTGTTCGGACATGAAAAATTTTCTCTTTTTATCTCAACTTCTGTGTTATTCTTTTTACCTCAATCTTTCTGTATTTCAAATATGAATAGATACTTTGAGAGTAACATTTTTTTAAATCTTAATATGTATAATATAAAGAAAACGAGTTTTAAGAAAAGTTCTCAAAGAAAATCTATTGTGTAATGACACAAAATACTTGATTTATTTTTATATCCTATACTTTATTTGTTAATTTAATTTATTAGCCATTTTAAATTTCGACGAATATTATTTACTCATAAAAATTACACTACGCGCCATTTAATTTCTGGATACATTTTTAAATTGATACATTAAGCGTCTCTTTTTCTCTTGTTATCTTCTTAGGTGTAACGATCAACGATAGTTTACGGTTTTATAATGCACGGTTGGACATTGGCGGTTTTGTGTCTACAGTTTATTCGAGAAGAACTGCGACCGGGTGGTCGGATCCCGCTTTGCTCTTTTCTTCTTTCCTAATTTCTTCTGTCGCCGTTTCGGTTCCCTCTTGCACGATTGCCCTTATTATAAGAGTTTGTATTTCCCTGCTACGTGTATATGTATATATGTACGTGTATGTGTGTGTGCGTGTGTGTGTGCGTGCTCTATGCCGCCGCGTGGACGATGAAATTTCTCGGTTCGAGAAATTTACGAGCGGTCCGGAGAGCGAGCCGTCGTTACCTCTTGTGTTTCTTGCGTCGATCTTTGCCTCGTTTCGGGCTGCTTGATCAGCCGTGCCCTAGCTGAGAACTACCTATAATAACTTCATCCACGGTTGCTCATCCTTGACCGTGTAATTCGCGGTGACTCGATATTTTCCAAGGAAAATCAATTTCCCGGCATTGTGAGGTTAGTCTTTACTTCGGCAATGTTTAAGGAAGTTGCGCGAAATCTATTATACAAACTGGATCTTATGTGTAACACCTTATGCATAATTAACACCTATTAGTGATATATTGTTATTGATGTTTAACATTTATATATCTATATTTCGATAAATTGATTGTTATCAATTAAAATATGTATATTTACGCATGAGGATGAAGTTGCGTTTAGAAGGGAGAAAGAATACTCGTAAAAAAAAGAGAGAAGGAGAAGGAGAAGGGCGATATAGAAATAGATAGCTATCGTTATTTATTAATCGTTCTATAGATAAATGTTCTCTCAAGTACTAAAACTAAATAACACAATTGATAGAGCAAAACTTTTGTTACAAGAAATTGAAACCGTATTATCAGAAAAAAGAAAATGTATGAGAAAAATAATGAAAAATAAATATATAGTAATGAGAAAAAAGAAAATGCAAAGCAAGGAAGATAGATTGAATTCATAAATATTTATTAAATTAAATTATTATTAATATGTATGTAGTATTAAATAAATAATATACATGTTTATTATAATATATGATTACATCGTGCTTATAAGCATTTATATAACCTTGGTCAGAATTTTGTTTTCTTCCGGAAAAATCATATACTAATAAGCTAAATGCATGCCATGTACGTTCCCTTTAACATAGCTGTGCAATGTAGCGACATGGATGCTACGTGAATCGCCACGTGGTCTGGAAAGTATAGCTGCGCGCACGTTGCGGTATATGTATGTGCAGCCAAAACTTGGTTGGCAAACGACTTTGCGGCTTGGCTAGAGATATCTCGATCCATGCGCGGTATATTCTCTCTCTCTCTCTCTTCCTCTCTCTCTCTTCTCACCAAGAGACATCCTTTCGTTGCATGCATTCGATCGTTACGATTACTGTTCGACGAGGAAACTTCCGGTAACTATCGCACGTGAATATCTCCAACTATTCAGCGCCATAGACGGCATCCAAGAGACGTTACACGACAACCTAGCACTCGTGATTAGTTCCCACGGGTGCCTTCTGCACCTCTCCCGACCAACTTCGAATTCGCTCAACACGCTCGTGTGCCCGTTTACCGGAAAATACTTGAGTGTCCCATAAGGAAATTTTAACGATTATCACATGTAAGTTTGATTGTTCGAAAGTTCTATCATATGAAAAGCGTCAGAATTGATATGAATTCGCTCCAATATAAATCTTTAATGATTGTTGGATTATGAAACAAGAGCGATGTTTCTTTTTATTGTTAAGAATGCATTGTATTTTTTTTACCAAAATGAAGAAATAATGAAAGCTACAGATTTTTTAATATTATATTTAAAAGTAATACAAAAAGTTTGGCGATGACTTAGAAAAGAGATCAAAAATCATTTCAATAAGATAGACATGGTTTCACAAAATAATTAAAATAAAATGAGAAAATTTTTATTTGAATTATAAAATTATATTGTTAAATATATAAATATTGCAACCCCTTTTATTAAAATGTTTCATAAATATATCTATAATATTCATTTTTATACGAAAAGTATAAATTTTCGATTTCAGTCGCTTTTTGTGGAGAGAATACATCTAATTAATTTAATGCATTCTTAAAAACGTTATTATTTTGGAGATGCACATTTTTCATTATGCTATTATTTGTTTGTTTGTGATATATTTAAAATTGTTTTATTGTATATTTAGAAATGATGAATTAATTTTCGATTGATGCATTAATTCTTTTCTCATTGTATTTACAATACAATTCCAGTCATAAACGTAATGTTATGCGAAACGTGACAGCAGCGGGTTGGCCCGGTTCTTTTTAAATGCAAAGATGAAAAACCGCCATACATAACGCGGACGCGCAACTGCCGCTGTTTTTCGAAGTTTACTTTATGTAATGCGGTATCACGGCCGGCATCACAGTAGGTCGTTAAACACGTGGTAGTCCGTTTTTATTGCTGTTCCGGCGTACGAATATTTTTTGATATTTGAATCTCATACTTTATACTTCCTGCGATCGTAAGTTCGCAAGGCCGCATTTCTTTTATCGCGATTTAATCTTGCCGCAGTGTAGTGGCCTAATTACTCAGCTGAATTTTTGTCATTTACATCTTTAATTTCATAAATATTGCCTTAACTTCAGGCGAGAAATAATGACCATAGCGATAATCCCAGTATAAATTACGTATTTTAAAAACGACAATACTTATTCATTGAATATTATCTTTGCGATAAAAAATAAAATTAATTTCTGCTATACTAATTTTCCTCTCTCTCTCTCTCTCTCTCTCTCTCTCTCTCTCTCTCTCTCTCTCTCTTATAACATTTATATTTATACAAATTATTTGAGGTATTTAAAAGAAATAGCCCAATTTTTTGACGAATTTGGTTGACGAATTTGAGATTTTTCTTTTTCAGAAATTTTTCAAAAATAAAAAATCTATTTAAGAAAATATTTTATTTTTTGATTGTTAATAAAAATTTATTTAAAATAAAACGAGGACGGAAAAACGTTTATTAATTTGCGTTGCAACAGTTTGATCTCGCGGCATCGATATACGCGACCGCATTTGTTGTGGAAAAGAGAGCCGTACCGCGTCCCGATGATGCTTTTAGCGCTTAAACGACCGGCATTTAAGGTAGCCCGAAAGGGGGAAGAGTGCATGTACGAAATATATACAACGCGGCTTCACCTCGAGATCCTTATCGTGGAAGGGTTATGCCCCCGCGCGCGGTCGACTCCGCGTGCAGTCAAAGAAGAAAAACGCGATACGATCTCGTTCCGGCCGGCGGGTCGCCCCACGGAGCCCGTTTCTCTCTCGTAATTACGAAATTGCCTCTTTGAAAGATCCGCTCCGCGCGTCCGCGCGGTCGCTTCTTTCTATTTTCTTTTCCCTCATCGGCGTCGTTACCCATCGTCGTCCTCCTCTCTCAAGAGGATCGTCCTACCGCCGCCGCCGCCTCCTCCTCCTCTTCCTCCTCCTCCTCGACCTCTCCCCAACTCTCACACTCCTTTTTCCCTCGGCGTCATCGCGAAATCGGCAACGCATTATCCCATCCTCCCTCCTGACGATCGGCCTTCTTTCTTCTTCTCCCTTTCTCTCTTTTGCCGCACCGAACGCTTCTCTTCCTACTCTCCTCGCGCGTTTTTATTCCAGATCGCTTCGTCCTCCTCCCGGTCGCCACGCCGCGAGATCGACCCCGTCTCGCTCAGGTTACCGCGATAGGTAATTTTAACGCCCGGCCGGTCTTGCCGAACGACTTCATCCAGCGGAACGGCTGTCGCGGCGCGGTGCAGAGTGGCGTTCACGATCGATGCCCAAACTCGGGGATCGACACAGCACCACTCGTTTACCTTCGCGTCGATGGCCCTTCTCTTGTCGCCCACGAACCACCCGGCGCTTTCGTATATGCCGAGACTAGAGACTTTATAATAGAGTCTGGCCGTGAGCAATTTTGTCAAAACAAAAGTGAGAAAGAGGGTTCTTTTTGTATATGATATCTCAATCTAACTTATAATACTCGTTTTAAAGTACTGAAGTTGACAAAAACAAAAGGCTAATCGAAAGTTTGTTATTTTATGGCTAAATCTCCGTAGCATAAAGATCTCTAACCGAAACTTAATTTTAACAGAAAAAATGATTTTGCTGAAATACCTAAAAATTTAGCTATGGTACAGGTCTGAAAATTAGTTTGTTGGATCGTTTAAATAATTTATAAGATGCTCACATTGGTTGTTAGAATGTCAAAAATTTTGTTACTTTTAGATATGTATCTAGCTTTAGATACTTAAAAAGAAATCATTCTTTCCATAAATTTTTAGTTGCAACTGTATTTTTATCACTATATTGAATTTTACTCTTGAAAATGTTTAAAAACTAAAACTTTATTAGCTCGCCCTTTTATCATCTTTTAATTTTTAAATTGTAGGTGTATTTGACATTGACTGGAAAATAAATTTAACTTCTCGCTGAAAACCTACTTTTAAAATTCAAATTTTACTGAGCTTCAAAGGTTTTCTCAATTCTTTTACAGAGGTATTAAAGAAATTCTATAAATATACCTCAATTTATTCAGCCGAGCTATAGAGAAATGAAATAACAATATATTTTGAGCGAACAATAATCCAAAAATGAATTAAATGTATAATGATGAGAGTATAATTAATTAAAATTGAACATAATCGTATTAATATTGATAGAATAATGAATATTAAGCACTATGAGAAAATATTATCATAAACGCATTCAGTATTACTGTATTAATTTGAAACGTTCAGGTACTCACTATTATAGCAATTATAACCCACTAAGCAATCAATTATCATGTTAATCGTCTCCGTATGTGCGTCACGTGATTACTTAACGATATCTTAATACAATATTTGAAATTAATTTCTGACAACGCCGCAACTAATAAAGGAAAATCGAATCATCTCCCGATACGATGTGTATATAACCGAAGGAACGAACAGGAGTACATAACCCACAAAACACAAACTATAACATTATATCCATATTGTAATTTCCACTTAACAATATAAATGTAACATGATGCATGTTTTATTAACAGTTATACACTGATAAGCAGGAGATTATAATATTGATATAATGTTACTATTAGCTTGCGAAATTATCGTTTTTTTTTTCTTTGGTGAAAATAAATCATTAACTTTGGAATGCATACTCGCAAGAATTATTCTTGCCAAACGAAGTCTCTACACCTGTTTCGAAGATACTTCTTCGTTCCCACTACCACGCGGGTCACGCTTCTTGCACTTCTCGTTCCTCTTCTGCATCTCTCCCCCCACCCTCCATGCACGCCTATAACTCTTACCGTATTTCCCCTCTTGCTGTTCCTGCTCACCAGTTCGCTTCTTTCCGCACTCTTTTTTTCGTGAACCGTCGCCTCCGTCTACCTCTGAAGAGAGTTCGAGGCCGTCCCACGTCCGCGGTAATCCGGCTAATTTCGTCGAGTTCTCAAGGAATGAGCTGAAAGAAACAGGTGCCGGGGGCAGAGAAAGATGGACGAGATTCGGTCGAATCATGACGTACGACGTGAGAGAAGACGAAGAAGATGACGATGGCGTTGGCACCTACCGCACGGATTTAATCGCGCGAGAAGCAGCGAGTCGTTCAGCTCCGAGAACTTTGCGAACTTCGGAAGTTTTAACGGCGCCGTCAATTTTTCGCGATAATATTTGAGCTTCCGATATTTTATGCGCGAGCGATTTTGTGTGAAGCGAAGTGTGCACGAAAAGAGCGGGCGATCAGATAACGATCGAAGCGGTATGATGGATTTTTAAAATCAAACTTTAATATTGTAATCGGATTTTACGCTGCATTACTCAAATCATTTAACGTAACGTGATTCGTACATAAACTTCGTTTCTTAATTCTTTTAAGTTGATTTTTTATAGCCAATATGCTGAAATATGTCTTATATAACAGAATATTAATTCTTATAGGATACATAAAATGTTGAAAAATAAGAATTATAAAATTTTAAGTATATTTTTTCATTTTGTATATATATATATGTACATATAATATTTATGTAATGTCGTGGTAAAAGAAACAATTTATTGCGCTAATTGATTGTAGCGTTATATAATTATGGCTATTATTCACCTCACGCAGAGAAAAATGTAAAGTAATATACGCGCTTAAATTCTAATAATTTTTATGAAATTGGCCATATAGGGTCTACTCGTAAAATTTACTTTACTTTTCTGGTAAATGATCATATAGTCGCATATTATAAAATACGATTTACACTTCGCAAACTAAATTGTGAGTCATTCGTGCTCGTAGTCTTGAGAATAGTATGATTTATTTTATTATAAGATAATCACTTGAACACGCGCGCGGCTACTATAATTATAATAATATACTTTTTTCCTTGCATCTCTTAGGTATTTTTACTTTTAGACAAGTCATAAACTCCGTAAAAATGCTACAAAATATATTTTTATTATTTTGTAAGGGGTGAAAATTATTCCATTTTTTCTGAGCATGCTTCTTGCAATGTTACTTTCACTTTTCGCAGCTATATAATACCGGAAGGAAATAACCACGTGGCCGGCTCGCGTAACATCGAATATGATACCTCACCTGATCGATACTTCGATCGGAGGATAAGAATGGTGAAGTACGCGTTTCTACGATACTAGGAAGTACCGGTGTGACAAGGCTTCTAGTATCAAATATCTAAAGAGGGGTTGGTATTAGTTTTCTTGGCGAAGGTTTTAACCGAACAAACTTTGCGTTGCGATTTATCCCTTGAGAAATTTATTCCCTCTCTTTTTTATACATTTGAAACTTGATATAAATGTTGCTGTAAGCGCTATATTATTATAATTAAAATTTTTACATTATAATTCAAATTGTTTATCAATGAAAGAGAGAAAAAGAGGAATATAAAAATTTCAATCTTATAATTTACAGTATTATTTATTTACGAAGATTTATCGTCGTATACGAAACTGGCAATATAACGTGCTAAAAATGATGTCGCGCAAAGTTGTTGCGACTATGCAAAATATAGGATGTCGTAGTTACTTAAGAAGTACAACGCACTTTGGTACAAGAGAAATACGAAAGCTAAACGCGCGTGAACCTCGAAAAATATGTAAGTGAAAAAATATTTTTCCGTAAATTGATTATTGAAAGGTACATCATACTTATGATTTCATAAAAATAAATTAAAGTCGATGAAAGCTATTCCTGCGTAATTACCTGACAAGCTAGTTCAACCAGTCGATAAAAAATGTATAAAAACTAATATTTACGTGAAGAAGCTTTTGCCATACTCTTCCTATTACTCGTCAGCGTAGCTTATTTTCCATTTTTTCAAAAAATTTTACACTTCTCAGGTCGCTCTTAATATAAAGAAACAATTTATATTTACGTAATAATTATAAAGAAAATTAAAGAGAAAACACTTAATTTTGAATTAAGTACATTAAGTTTTTATATCTTATATAGTGTATTACTTTTTCAATGCAGCGTCCATTTTTCCGATTGAATATTTTCGAATATTTTTATACATCTCATCATGAGGATACATTAAAAAGCAATGTATACGATTTAACTCGAAGTACCGAGTTTCTTACTTATAATAAAAGGACTATAAGAATAAAGAATAAGAAATTAAATATTTCAATATAAAAAACATTATAATTATTAATAGGTGAAAACATTTTAGAATTTAATTTTTTATACAAGAAACGTAATCTAAAAAATAGAAAGGCGAAATAATAACGCTCAGTACTTTTAGCGTTAATTTAATTAAACGAAAGTAACACGGAGGTAATTGTTTCACGCATTATTCAAATATATCCATACACGTCTGTATCGAGAGTACATACTGCCGCTATAGTAGCGCGCAACGCACATCCTTCATCAAACCACGCATCACCGAAGGGGTTAATTTAATCCGACCTAATGATCCCGTGAGCGTTTTTCGTGGCTCGCTCGAGGCCGTTCGGTATACCGCTCGCGCGCTACGCCGCGATGCAAATAACCGGCGTCGCTGCGCCGGTGTGGTGTCCTGAGGCGTTTCCGCAGCTTCCAGGTGATTAATCGGTCCCGCGTGCAAGTGGACTACCTACACCAACCTACACCACCTCGACCTCGTCGAGGCCGAGAAGGTTTGTATACCGGCGCGAAGGAAACAGGACCGTCCAGGACGGACGGGTGATTATTTCGCGAGGATCGCTCCGTCATCGCAGAAGGCGGCACCTCTGATCTGCCTCCGGTACGGGGACCGGGGCCTTCCCATAATCACCTACGATCTTCGCGGTGAGAGCGATCTCACCGGCAGCGACGAACCACTACGAAGAAGCTCGAGAGATGGAAGAAATCGGCGACTGGAAGCCGCGGCCTAGTCCGCGACGCGGCAAGGTCGCAAATTCTTTTGTTCTTCTTCGTCTTTCTCGTCTCTTCTACTTCTCTCTCTCTCTCTCTCTCTCTCTCTGCATCTTCTGCTTCTCTCGTTCTGCTTCTCTTTCGTAATATGTTGCGAGCATTGCATTGAAAATCATATGATTCTCTCGCTAAATTTGGAACTATTTCAGTTATTAGCGTCGATAGATATTTTGTGCAAAAACATCAAAGCTAATTCACGGTTGGAAATGTATAAAATATGTATATTATTACTTCGTAATTATTTAACGTTTTAAAGTTTGAAATGTGCACGTATATAGTATTAATACATGTATTTTGTAATTTCCAACTTCATTTATTCGAAATAGAATAAGATCAATATTGAATTGATTATTTAAATTACTTAATATTTAAAAAGGTACTATATATGTATATATAACTTACAATTAGTAATAATTTGTGCACTTTATTCTTCTTGGAAATTTTCTATTTGTATAATATTAATTATCGGATAATGTCATATCTGCAATATTACAGAATGGCAAATGGCAAATTCCGATGGCGTATTATCCGAGCTTCGTAGATTATTTGGATAGTCTTTTAAGTACTTGTCACGAAATCAAATATATGAACGTTTGTAAAAGAGTTATTAACACAAAATGATACTGCAACTATTTCCAGAATTGCCGATTAACGTCCACATTCTTATTTTCATACATTTTCCATTTCTTAAATTATAATTCATATATTAATTTAAAACTTAATTATACAGAGAAAGAAAGAAAGATAAAGTGAGAGGAAGGAAGCTATTTAAAATTCAGTATTAATGAGTTCTAAAGAAAGACCCAGAGGACGATACAAAGTTTCGAAATCATTTTACGAATCATACTTCTCGAACTTTTTTAAACATCTTTATATGAAGCTATCAAAAAGACATCTATATCACATTTTTGAAACGTCCTGATTTTTTAAATATCTTTTAAACATTTCGAAATGTCTCTTACATGTTCTATTTAGAATCACTTTTAGATATTTCGTAGCAAATTTATCTGGAAATGCGTTAATAAAACGTGAGAGAAAAATTGCTTGATTAATTCGTATTATTTAATATTATATCACATTATAAATCTATATCACTAGGCAATATATTTGATTACCTTCAGTGTCCATTTTCATTTTCTTTTTATCCATTTCTTCAAAGAGTTGGCCTTTCATTCGTCATATCGGGCAATAGTTACTCCTCGTTTTCAGCGCTGCTCGGCCTTGCCTTTTTCTCTCTCTTTCTCTTCCTTTTTATGCTACCGACTTCATATTATTCCTCCTCCACACACCTCGTCCGCGGTCGTCGGCGGCCGCTCTTTTTCATCTTCGATATTCGTCTGCTCTCGGTCCCCTTTAGCTGAAAACCGATGCTATTACCTTCCTGGATAGGAATGGTTGGGGCGCGAAGGGAGCACTTTTTTCTTCACATTTCTTTTATACATGGACAGTACGGTTCGGCCATTAGGAGCAAATCGTTGGCACGCAGGAGAAGTAGAAATGTTACCGACTTAACCTCTCGTTAAATGCCTTTTTGTCTTCTTTAATCGTCCCGTCGTTTTGGGACCACTCTAAGAGCAAACAGTGTGTTGAAGAGCGCCGGCGATCACGCGTCCCGTTTGTTCGACGTTCCTATGGTTATAACAAGACCACCGATACGGCGCCGCGCCGCTGCTTACTAATAATAGATATTTATAAATTTCAAATTGCATTCACATTTTAATGACCTGTCAACAAACTATTTACGAAGATATTACGTATCAAAGTAAACCTTAAATATAGATTTCCTGAAAACGAAAATTAAAACTCTCAACTGAGATATTTCAAATCAAATGTGAAAAATGTTAAGAACATTTAAATTCAAATGTCAGAAAAAGAGAAACGGGAATGATATTTATGTTTTATACAGAAACTCACGTAATATGTACGCGCATATTTATGGCTATACGACGACAAGAGATCGATAAATTCGATTACACGTGTTGCAATTCTGTGTCACGCACGTGCGATGCAGCCCTTATCTTGTCTAAGCATAAAGGGAGCTGCGATTTTCTACTCGATGAGCTTCATTCTTCGAAAAAAGGAAGGAGAGACGTGCTGCGAGGCGGATGAAGGAAATAGAACCTCTGAAGAAAAGTGTTAGGGAAAAGAGTGGACTAAAATAATAATGGAAGAGGAACTGAAATGGATGATGGAATTGGAGCAAGGAGGAAGTGAGGAAGCGATTAACGAAGAGGTCTCATAAAAAATGAAGTACATTTTCGGTTCTGTACGAATTCTCGAACGCTCCCGTGTGGCAATATCAACTTTGATTGCCAATCATTTCTCACTGCGGCCAGAAAGGTTATTACACACCTACTTTGGTGGCGGCGGAGTTTCTTCATCCGGCTAGTCTAGTGGCAGCGCTTTCGTTTATATCCGCGTCAGGAAAAATATGGAAGCGACTCGTCGAGAAGTTGGCGAAAATATTAGTTTGGCACACCTACTTATCCCTACCTGTCTACATTCAACGCCTATTTCAACACCTGCTCTTCGTGGCGAAGATATTCTAAAACCCCCGTTCTTATACATGAACCGTCAAATCGTTCATTCTCCTCGCGTGGCATCGCGTATTAAATCGATCGTATTTTCTCGCAATCGAGATGTGCGGTGGTGATAAGCGTCTGTTTTATAGCAATGGGATCACGATTATCTTAGATAAATGATGATTTCCTCTCTCCAAGCAATCTCTTTCTCAAAAAACAATTCTTTCCCAAATATGATATCGTAGAGAAGCAATATATAGTAGCAATTTAGTAGAAGCAAAATTTGAAATAATGTAGAAGAGAGATAGAAGTATGAAAATTGTAGAAAATTGTCTAAATTATGTGAGACAGAAATAAATTTTCGAAAGCAAAGTAAAAAAAATTATTTTTATCATTTCTATGTCATTTATCAGTTCTATTGTAAGTATGTAAGAGAAAGTGCAAAAATTGCGAAAGTCTAAAGAAATAGTTAAATAAAACCAACGATTTTATCAATTGATAAAACCTTTATGCAAAAATATCGACTTTAAATAATTAACATATATATATTATTAATACATATGTATTATTATATATAAACCATAATTTTAAACAAAAAATAAAATATCGACTCGGCATTGCCCAGCAACTACCCCCTTTGTCCGAGGCCTATATTCGTTTCTCGAATCAGATTGTTTTTCGGATTTGTGAGTGATTGATCAGTAAAATATCGACTCGGCATTGCCCAGCAACTACCCCCTTTGTCCGAGGCCTATATTTGTTTCTCGAATCAGATTGTTTTTCGGATTTGTGAGTGATTGATCCACAGAATCCTACCTTCAGTCAGATATTAGAGATAAATATCTACTGATATATACTGATGTATACGAATAATCTCAAACGGCAAGGAGTTTGTTTCTTGTTTAAAATTATAATTTATACAATAATTTATATTGATAATATATGAATGTGTTAATTTTTGTAACTTAAAGTCAAATAACACACTAAGATATTTTTTTTAATAGAAACTTTTATTAATTGGTAAATATCGTCGATTTTATTTAACTTTTAGATGTCGCAATTCCTCACTCTCCTCTACATCTATAAATCTTAAGTACATTATACATGTATGTATATATATATTACGTATACTTTTTATAATTTCATGCATATAATATGCATATATATATATATATAGATAGTTATAATAAGATGTAAGAAGGATGAAACTAACTTCAACCTTCTATTCTTAATATTCAATCAAAATGCGACCGAACTTGTAAATACGAACTAAGAAATCTCGTACTTCTCTCTTTCACTTCCGACGTGGACCTATTAAAAACTGAATGGTCCTTCCTGTATTCATCGAGATAACGACCTTAATTAAAAAGTTTGTCGCTTGCATTCTTGGAATTTGCAGAATGAGATACCATCGCATTCAGAATTATACGTCACGAAATATCAATTTCCGAATGAAAAAGAAAAGGAGAATTAGTGGCTTTGCAAAGGAAAGATCATAAATTGCACTCATATTGTTAGCGATATATCAAATCTTATTTATCAAATCTCGCAATAATTAAAGTAACTGAAATAATGAAAATATAAATTATTAAAAGCGCGAAATTTAACGAAACAAACGAAAGACATAAATGAGGAATCAGACATGACATCTTTATTTTCTATGGCAGTGTGAATTGTGCTTGATCTTTGAGTGAGAAACTAAGTCAACGTGACGTTCGAGAGTAAACTCGTTTGCAGCTTGGAGCATCTTGAACGTCGCACAGTCCATTCAAGTCTTATGTAGTGGCGGAGTCCGAAGGAGAACGAGAAGGAGAAGAGGATGTAGGCGAGAACAGAGCATGAACAGAGAGAGAGAGAGAGAGAGAGAGAGAGAGAGAGAAGTGGAGGTGCCTGCGACTCCTACCGCGGCGTTCTCAGGCGAACCATTAAACCGTGTCGTCTTCGCGAAGGAGTCATGGGATCACCCAAAGTAAACCTCACGGCTTACGATCTTCTCTATCTGCCTCCACCTTCCGCTTCCCGCTCCCGCGACTTCTCCTTGTTCTCCACGCTTCAACGCCCTTCTACCTGGCCCCGCTGTTCCCGCTCTCTTCCTCGAGAACCTTTACCTCGGCTACTATCACCAGCCATTCTATCGCTGCGCAGACCGCCAACTGCTGGTAGCTGTCGATACGACTAAACCTTCATTAATCTGCAATCGACTATCACGGTTGATATTGTACGTCTCGCGCGATTAACTCTTCCACAAGCGAATTAGACTAGAGGCTATCGATCGTTACCGAGGGACCACTTCGCGATGTAACGAACATTTTGTGTTTCGCTTTCGACGAACCACAGTTTTGATTTACGTGATTTGCGCTTCAGAAATTACGGTATTTTACAAAACATCGCACAGATAAAATCGAAAAACATTTTTTCCGTTTTAATAGACAATTTGACAACAGCCATTTACATAGCTCGTACATATTTTTTACAGATATATCATATTTCTTGATTATATGTACATATATCTTTAATCGTTAATAAAGACCTATGATATTGCTTTTATTCATTGCTTTTATTGCGATTGATGCAAATGTAACTTCAAGCGATATTTTCTACTAAATGTAAAGCAATATTTTTGTGGTGAATAAAGAGTACTCTTGTATACTTTTAAAAGATTGCCATATCAAACGGAACGAAGACAAAAAGCTATGCTGGGAAATATATCCCACGAAGATAATACATTCCAATGCATGCACATATGAATTGCAATGTTTATATGAGTAATTTTTGTAAGATATCATAAAACATCAAATGTAAAACTTTTCTATATAGAAGTCAAAAAGAAATAAAGAATTGAACGTTTTTGATTTTAATGAACTAACACACATTACACGATATTTCATATCGTTAAAGAAATTTCTCGTACATATCAATCTCGTATATATTAGTATGTATCTTAATAATAGATATCAATAATAGCTGAAGTTAATATTTTTGTTTTTTGATTACACAATTTTTTGCATAAAATTATTATAAGTATTTTCCTGGTTAATATTTACTCCCGATATTTGTTTCCCGCGCAATTTCTGTCTACTGCAATATCAATAATCGCTACGAATTCCTCAAGTTTTTACGAACATTTTGGTGGGTCTGGGCGCGGGTTAGGGAAGATTTTCTTCTATCCTTCTTGGCGCTATCCGGCTGGAGAGGCTGACCGGTGTGATTTTTCATTCCGACACGGTGGGCGAGGGAGAAGGGCGCTCCGCGGTGAAACGAGGAATGAGATGGGATCGAAGCCCGTTGAAGAGAGAAAGAAGGAGCGAGACCTCCTGGCTACTCGTGGAGAACCCGATTTCGCCTTTGGTGAGCACACCGACGACGACCTAGCCGAGAGAAACCCGTGATAGGTCGGTGAGAGGTCCGAAGGAGAAGCCTGCCACCCGCACGCTGATCGTAGGACAAAAAAGGCGAACTATTAAGTCGGCCCCCGGGAGAACGCTCCCGGGACGGGAATCCTGGCAAAGGTTGTTCCTCCGGTGGGAGGTCCCTGCTATCCGTTCCTGCCGCTCGAGCCCACGGATTGTCTTCCTTGAACTTCGGCAGCGACATGATAATAGACATCGCAGTGTGCGATTAACATACTTGCATCGTCGACGAATGGTTGGAGACGACGGTCTGTTTCGTCATTCGCCAATTTCAACGGAATTGTTTTTACAGCGGATTATGACTTTTATTGTTTTGTATTAATTCTGAAGCGTTATATTATTCCATTAAAAATAATTTCTTTTTTTTTTTAATGACGAGATACGTTAATTGGTAGCGAATTTTAATACATATAAAACAAGTCAATTATCTTTAAATGCTGCACATGCGATGTCGTTGTATGCATGCTATCGAATTATCGAACGATCGACAGTATAATTTCATCCGCAAATGAATCTATATATTATTTATCTTATGAGAGAGACGAAACGTTTAATTTTTGATTTAATTAACTTTATATGTGGAAAGTGTAATAGGTATTTAAAATGGAATAAAAGGTCATTAAAATTCTGTCGTAATTAGAATGTTCAGATACCGTTAGGGAAAAGCGAGATCGGATATATTCTCCCTATTTGTTCGTGGGAGGATCCGGTCTGGCACTCCTCATTGTATCACGAAGAGAACAGAAAGAGAGATGCCGATGCGAAAGTCTACGAGAAGATACGACCTATCGCGGACGTAGGTCGAGATAATCGGTACGTATCGGCGCTCTTTTATGCGGCTTGTTATTTTATCTTGAGCGTCGCGGTCGTTAATTTGCGGTCGCAGCCGCAAACCAGCCCAGTCCGACGAGGAGGCAGGTTTTACCACAATTTTATTCGGTGACCCTCGTCGCCGGTGTTTGCTCTCTGTTCTCTCTCCCTCTCTCTCTCTCTCTCTCTCTCTCTCTCTCTCTCTCTCTCTCTCTCTCTATCCGTTCGTCATAACATTTTCTCCCTTCTGATGAAGAAAATTAACTCACCCTCGGAAGAGATCCGGATTAAAAGGCCCGACCATGGCAGTCACGCCTCAGTTATATAATGTTTTGAGCGGTCATATCGCGGGATGTCTAACACATGAAACAACACGTGTAATGTGTGTAATATAACGTAATAAAGAAAGTACAGTTACGACATATTACGGAAAATGTACGAGGGACTTTAGTTGCTTGGATAATACGATATTGAACAAATTATGAAGACTTAATGTAAGAAGAGTTGTAAAACAAAAAAAAAAACAGGAAAAAATAAAAACTTTAGAAATACTTCTTTAAATATAACATTTACTTATTTATTTTGCAAATATATCATCGGCTTTGTTTCATGAAAAACACCTTTTTCAACGAAATGTTAATTTTGATGATATAACGTTAATAATCTTCTTATGCTAAATATTTAGTCGTAGCGATGCTTGCAAAATTTATTAGCCGTAATGTCCTTTTTTCTGCTAAAGTCATCGGTACGTGTTATGAGAATGAGGAAGTAAGTGCACATGTAGGGCGAGATGGGCGATGCACTTAAGGGCTGAGTGCTTAGAAACGCGCGTTTACCCAGTCACATCGGAGAGGCGTATAAAACGCACGACTTTCACATTTAATTAATAACTAATGTTTATGCTACGCCGGTGTGTATCGCGCGATAATTCCATAAATGTGTAAAGTATAGCTTTGTTAGTCGACGATTACGAGCTGAAAGACGCCAGTCGATAAATATATCGGGCTATACTCGATGTCGTGATATTTACAAGCTTAGTAGTTCATGAGTAACAAACCCTTTCGGATACGATCCGATACTTACGTATATATTGCGCCATGGGCGCCCGTTACTACTACGATATACGAGTAAAGTTACTAGAAGACGGCGCCACCTCCTTTCTTGGTTGAATAGACACCGCATCAGGCAGGAAACGGAGGGACTTCTCGGGTTGTTCATCGCAGAACCGTGATAGGACGACGTTTGATAGTCTACGTAGCAGTATCCGGGGACCGTACGATCTCCACTCGTATCCATGTCGTTCCGCGTGATACGTGTAACACCGTCGTAACAGCCTTACAGTTACGGTCGTGTAAAAGCTCGTCTCGAATAGCACGTCGTCGTGCGGACGGAGAAAGGGGAAGGAGAACGCGCGGAAAAAAAGAATAAACGGTGCCACTGCAACGACATTGTACGTTTCCTGTTCTCCAGAGACGAGAGACTAGGCTTGTAATCCTCGTTTTTTCTCTTCCTTTAACGCATATGTTCATTTCAAACCTGAATTCGTCTCGTGGTACCGAATGTTTGAAATTAAATTATGTAACGATAAAACATTAACACAAGTTGACCGATCGTTAATATTGATTTTCTAATTGCAATATTGAATTACTAATCTCATCTTTGACGCATGTACAGAAGTTTAACGAGATTTGCAGAGAGTTCGTTGATCCCCAGTTGCACGATAAAGTTGACTTTCATGAGAAAATTGGGATGATGGAAGTCACACGATGGCGTATAGCAAACTCGAAAGCAATAATAACATAAGCTAAATAAATATTGAAAAATATTGATTATAAAATTAACTTATTATACGAGTAAATATTAAGAGGTTTTATAATAGATAAAAATACTCTACAAAATTTTAATTTTGTCTTTATATTAAGACAGAGCAGTGCCAAGATAAAAAGATCTATGTAAGAATATGATCGCGTATGGCTCCATTTTCACCATAACCGATATTCGAACTGTCTTCCGCGAAAATAGTGAAACGCGCAACAATGAAATTGTCAGTCTCACTAAATTAAAGAGGAGTAAGAGAGCATGTATTAATTTATGTTCTTATTTCTTTTTTACAAAGTTTGATAAATTTAGACCAGCCATTTTATGGAATAAATGTGATTTAAATCCAATTACTCTCCGCAAAGACCGCTCAAAGATATGTTAATGACTGATTAAAAAAAAGATGCTCTTGATATTTTTGCGGAAGCTCGCCAAATCCGGAAGCGTGATCAGTGAAGTGCGCTCCGTTTCGGTCTGTTTTCAGTCCTAATTGAAAAAAATGAAAGATAAGAATGAAAGGATAGGGATATAAGTAGATAGAGAAAAAAAAGGAAAAGAGAATAGAATGCGAAGAGGAGTGCACAGTTTAGCGCACGAAACCTGTAGAATAGAACGGCGGAAGACAGGAAAGACTAATTATGTTATTTATAAACGGTATGAACCTAACTACGCGTGACTATGTTGAAGTAGAAACTAGCACGAAGCTGCTTGTAGTTACAAAATTCTGTTTAGTTGTTATCGTATGTCGGATGATAAATTTCGTCTCTAAAAATGATATATCACGACAATTCAACAATTACACAAGTTTCTTAGTTTCGAAAACTCCATTGTCTCGTAAGAATCACATGTAATGATTTCTTTGAGTTAGTATAAATCCTAATATTTTTAATTCAATTTCAATTCTGTTCTTTATTTGAGGAATAAAATGATTGGAAAATTTTTATATAACACAATAACAGTTTAGTATAATTGTATATTATTATTATGACGAATTGCTATCTAACACCCGGATATTATTAAGCGTATAATTTTTTCACTACCGGCTCAGATACATCGCTTATTAATTTTAACGTTACGGCTGTTCGTAATAGATATAAGCTAATTACGCTAATTAAGGTGTATGTTACATCATGTCGAAACGCGGTTACTCGAGAAACTTAATAGCAAAATTATTTTAGTAAAATATCGAAAAGAATGACAATATCTCTACGGAAAAAAATAAAATGGATGCAAAACTAGAGCTTGGTGCGTGAGCTCAGAATTATTAGATTTGATGATCCAACAAAAAATTATGTCTCTAAGCAATTGTTGATATGTTAATTCAGTTAATTCTTCGCTACAATGAAAATTGCTATAATAAGTTTCTTTATTATATAAAATTAGCAATTATATGTAAACATATTTGTGATAATAGCGCAGGAAATTTGTTAATTTTTCTATTCAACTGTACAACTTTGCTACCTTAACGTAGACAATTCCGTATATTATGACTGGATTTGCTAAATCAGTAAAGTTTTTAGTTATTTCAACAAATCCTCTTTTTTTTTTTCACGGAGAGCCGCGTTTGTGCTTATTAAGACCATGAATATCTAAACTCTATTCTCCAGGCTCTCACAGCCGCCATTGCCGCGCCGTTAAGTAATATACCCGCGGAGCGGTGCGCTCGAAGTAGTAGCGAATTGCTTAGTAGCTATAATCGAACCTAAGTAGGCAGGTAGCGGCAAAAGGCGGCCGGCACGGCATTGAATATACCGCTTAATGGAGGGCTCGTGGATTATTCTTAAGACATTGCTGCAGCCGCCGAGAGGTGCATGTTTTATCATCCACTTTCGACTACGCTTCCACCGCCTCCTCTGTCGCTCCTTTCTCTTCTAAAGCACGACGGCAGACTCTGCCGTAACGTACGCACGCATTTAAATGACGGTGGGTCGGATAATTGCGTTTATTAAAATGTTACGCGTTCTAGTTCTCGCGTGCGCTTCTATAGAAACTGCGACCACTCTAGCGTACAACGTTGCATTAGGTCGCTCTCAGAACTTCCTCTGCATTTGGTGAAATTCCAACACGTGGAATCGAAATTGAATAAAAAAGAATGATAAAATAAGTAGAACAGATATGTAATATACATCGAAATATTATTACATAACGGAGACGTAAATCTATATATATTTATTATGTTAAAATGATATATAGAAGAAAGGAATAAGAATGTGGCCGTAAAAAGTTATTGCTCCACAAAGGCCCTGACCCTTTAATTACAATGAAATCATGCGAAGGTGACGTGATAAAAGAAATATGTACTCCTAGTATAGAAATATCTACCCCTTGTTTACCGATTATTTCTTAAAAAAAAAATCATCTGAAACCTTTTAACCGCACCTCCTTGATATGATTATTAAATATTGAATAATTATATATGCTCATACAAGCGGTAGACCATTTCAATGGATGGATACACCAGCCTCTCGCAGCTGCAGGCTCTCTTAATTAAATCACGAGCCTTGGGCTCGATTTAATTAATATTAACTCGTGCGCGTGTCTCAAAGTCCGAGCTTCTCCTTTCGCCCTGTCCTCCTCCCCCTCTCTGCCATCTCTGCCCCTCTCCTCTCCCGTCATAAGCGAAAATCCTCCGTTAATTAACAACGTGCAAATTGAAATTTGCGAAATCTTTCGGTATGCCCTGTCATCAACATCGGCTGAACACTTTCGCCTTTGAAAATCTAATTTTCTCACGTCTCTCTGTTAGGCAAGTTTATTGTCCCTGACGTCTTCGACAAAGATTATACAGTTTTAACTCAATCCTTAGTATACCTAAAATATTTTAAAGTCGAAAATATTTTTCTCATTTTATATTCTCCGTTTAATTTAATTTTGTTTTTTCTAATCTTTCTTTCAATTTTTTTCAATTCACTCTATATGTCTGAATGAGATACTTATTTTTAAGAATGAAACAAAAGTTTTATTAGCGACCATAATATCATGCTTTTGCCCATGCCGGCTAAGCGTGTCGCAACTTTTTACATCACGTGCACTCGTGTTATGCCGCTATGCTTCGTTATTCTGCGTGCAAAGGCAAATGCATGCATGCATATACGTCTGCGAAGAAAGATGAATGCGGTACTCTATGTGGCTCTATGAAACTCGGGATTCCCTTCATGACTCTGTCTGAAGATCTATGAAACTATGCAAACTTTCATAAAGTAGTATGCGGCTGATCCATATATGTACCATCTCACAAGCTGCACGCTAAAGCCGTGTGACATATTTATTAAAATATTAACAACATCCACTTATTTTTTTCGTATTAAAATGTTAAAAAGGAACTTTTAAAAGAATATATTAACGAAAAATAAGCAAAATAATATCTTTTATAACAAAGAGAAGAAGGATTAAATATATTGAAAATTCTCTCTATTGATATCTATAACTATTTGATGTATCTGCTGATCTCTCTTTAATTAAGTAATAAAAACCTCAGAATATACAAAACTCAACATTGCAGCCAATCATATATAATTCCGCGAAAACTCGACAAAAATGTAGAGTAGCTGAACGCAAAGAACTGCTGTGGGATAACAGGCGACGTGAAAAAGGAGCCACGCAAAATATAGGAGAACATCTACCCATGGAGAGCGCTGGGAGGGATAGAGAGGGAGACATGAGAGTAAGAGAGAAGATGGGGTAAGAGAGTATAACAAAAGAGCGACAAAGGTAGGCAACGCGAGAGAGATTGGGCTACGTGTCCTCGTGAAATCCTCGGCCATTATTTCGGCCCGAGCACCCCCTCCTGCGTATGTCCGCCAGAAATGAATATGCAAGAACCTAGTGGCGAATATTTACGGCGGGTACCTATACGTGTACGTCGGATTTCAAAAGATGAAGCCGACCAGAACCAGCACGACTCTTCCGCTTTTCGTTCGCTCACGTAGCTCTACAAGCCGAATACACGCGCCGGAGACCGATTTTTATTGGTGGCAGTGCAGAGTTATGCGAGAATGAAAATTTAACAATTTCAACAAATTAATTCTTGAATACGTAAATAAAGAATTTATTAATTTTAATTATATTTTTAATATACGTATTAATAAGTTTTTAATTTAAAATTTAATTATTGAGATATATTGAAAGTGTTTGCGAAATATTCTATAAAATTGTCATTTTGTTTGGTTTACCTTTCTTTGTATTACATTTTATTTAATACATTAAAGATATGTAATAGATACTTTACAATTAAAAAATTAAACTGAAATTGGATGTACTATATCTGGTATATCTAATCAATATTAATTAGCAATCTTGACTCATATTATGCTCATTCGCATTGTTCCCCATTAAAGCCCTGAAACTTCCTCGGTTTCGTAGAAAGGAGATCTGCTGGACGATCAAGTCGTTCTAACTTGCGTTTGACGTGAATCAATTAGCGGCGAAAGAGCAGCCGAGCGTTGCACCGCGTATAATTCCACACGAACGATTTAATTTCGACGCGCCGTGGTGAGATCAAGATTATGGCCTAATTAGATTACGTACAAGTAGGTACCGTGATCGCGGAGCCGCATGAGAAGGATTCGTGCGAGTCCAGAGTGAAGGAAAATAGATAGATAGATAATAGATAGGTAAAGAAAGAGAGAAATAGAGAGAGAGAGAGAGAGAGAGAGAGAGAAAAGGAAAAAGATTTAAGTTTCTCGGACAACATGATATTAAATATTGCGAAACGACTAATTACGGACCGTCAAGTGATGACAGAAGAAAGGGAAAAAAGAAAAAGGGAGAGAATGGAGCGAGAAAGAGAAAGGGTAATAATATCCGTAGGCTCGTTAAAATCACGTTCCTTGTTTCGATAACCGGAACAACCAATGTCGGCGCATATCTACTTCGCTTAGCTGTTAATGAGGAAGCGCATATCTGCTTCTTGCCACCGCTCAAGTATAGAACCGGTCATTTCGACCGAGACAACAGAAAGTGCAACGTACGCGATGCACTGATGACGCTGGGGATGGTTTCCCGCGAATGATGCAATGCGGTTTCTTTTCTCATTTTTTTTATCCACGGTCTGTTTTATGATCAAAATTATGATATAAAAAATTAATTCGAAAAATAAAATGTTAATCCAAAATGTTAAATTTTCACAACGTAACAGTGAATTTTTTATGATTTCTTCAATGATTTGTTAAAATTCCAGCAATCTACGCAATCGTTTCTAATTATTTTTACATATCTGTACGTAATATAAATTAGTATGAAAATGAAGATATTTTTATAACAAACTCTTTCTTTCTTTAAATTCTTATAATTTTTTCTCGTTTCTTTAAATAATTTAACAACTAATTTCGTAATTACGCTTTTCAAGTATTAAAATCGCTATCACACTTATTTATGAACCGCTAGTGTTCTCATTGACCGTAATTTCCAAGAATCGATCAGGTTGATGAAAGTATTTGGTGGTAGGCTATTATCAACGATGAGAAAATCTACGGCTGCGTCTTAGCAGGCTTGACTATCGTGGCCGCTCGTTTTCATAAGCTTTTCCCGCGATTCTCGGAACCAGGTCCGACCATAATCGTTCTGGAATCCTAATACCGCTTCGCTCGCAAATCCCCATTGCCGCCGCTTTACCTCGTGCCTCTTTCGCTACATCGTGAAAATATACGTCCCAGATAAACGCTGGAGTAAATGCGTTTTTGGCCCTCCGTTTATTTCCGACGAAAATCGTTAAAAAAGCCTGCGGCTAGCAGATCGTAATTACGATTAACGATTATTAACGTTTCAACAAATCGCATTTATACTGGTGCTCGATACTGATAGCATTCACGACTTGGTAATAACAAATGTAATAATAAACAATGAAATTATTCAAACTTGAAGTAAATAACTAAAAAGTTATATTAAATTAACAAAGCTTCATTTTGCTAATTGTGACATATATGTTAAATAATTATTATATATATATTTTATAGAGGGAATTCTGATTTGTATCTTACATCAGAAAAATTCATTAAATATATAAAATATACCGGGACATGTCAGGACTTTTAAATTTAATTTTATATAGATATTTATATGCTAAATTAGCAGCTCTATATAAAGTGTAAGATACAAAATACATATATAAATGTATTGAATGTGAATACAGGTTTAAAGTAACTTAGGTTATCGTCCTAGGTATCGTATGACATCGTGCTTTAAACTAAATCAAGAATCGCAGTTCTTTCGAAGTCAGAAGTTGCGGCTTCCTGAGAAAAAGAATAACGCGATAAACTAAGAGGGAAAGCTCAACCAAGCGACCGGAAGCACACTTATTTTTGTCCCTTAAAGCCCACCGTGAGGAAAGGTCGAGGCTAGAAGTCTTTGGCGCTTGTGCTCCAGTCATCTCTCAATCGAAAGACGACCTCAAGCTTTCTAAACATAGTTCTTTGCTCCAACGAGAAGAGACCACTTCCCTAAGCTTCGAGGAAAGACATAAGACAAAAGGAGTCAGTGGCTCGATTATTTATTAGTTTTGCCTTCGTTAAATAATTTGCTTTGTCGCACCGTTGGATACTGAAGTTCTTTCGATGTATTGTTTTGAAGTTTCCCTAAGATTGTCATAAACGATAATTGGGAAATCGTGAAGTACAACTTTTCAAAAATCAATATATTTACATCAGTTTAAAAGAGGAACCAATATAAACTATCAAGCAATATTTAAAAAATTTCACTGACAATTCTTTCCTCGAGTAATCAAATATTATTAAAATTCCCGAATTTGCGATTAAAAATAACTTTTATAAAAATAACTTTTCTAATCGAGAGAGAGAGAGAGAGAGAGAGAGAGATCCGGTATGTCTCTTCGCGCGTGTCATTGTTAAAAAATAATTATTCATTATACTCAGTTTTTTAACTGAAAATTCGCAAAATGCTATAAACAGTATCGCTGCAAGCACGTTTATATTTCATTTTAATATGATGAGCCGTTCTTATGAATGCGTTCATAGGAATAAGCGAAATAATGCAACGTAAATAGAGATCACGGAGCGATAGCTTGTCTGGTGATTATTTAGACTTTTAATAACAAATTTTTTATGACAGATGCGCACACGATTTGCCACAACCTGTGCTCTGCTGAAACGATTCATGCAGCATTATTGCATGGTTGACTTTAAATTCCGGTGAGATGCAGCAAGCAAGCGTGAGTCTATCAAGAATATAATTAGCAGTACGAGTTGTGAATGTTTCTATTTATACGACTACAGTAATTTATTTTGGTGCAGCGGAATCATCCCAGTGGTTTTCAGCCATTCCGGTTTTCTAGCAGAATCCGTTAATTCTTCGAAAACTTTTACTTGAAATGAATGAAGTATTCCATTACTGCCACTCTGTCTTTTTCTCTTTTTTTTTTCAATGAATTCTTTGATTAATTTCAAGACGATTTTTCTTTAACAGACACAAATAGCTTCTTATTTTAATTTAAAAATTAAATTTCTAAGAGGAAGAACAAATATCGAGTACAAATGACATTTCAAATGTTATTTGACTTTAATTAGGCTTTTAATTAGCATATTAAGTTATGATTTAATTATAATGTTAAATATTTTTTTAAAATTGAAAGAAAAAAGAAAAAGGATTACCGGAGAAAGATGGAATTATTGGCGCATTATTAATTCTCTCAATCGTTTTATAAAAATGTTACGCTTTTTACCGATCTTTAATCAAAAAATATAAAAAACCTATTGCTAATAAAAAAAACTATGGTACTTTTAGATAAATTTAGATTCTGTTTATGAACTATTCTAGTCAGTGTCCGCACGAGCGCATCTTTAAAATATATTTACGCACAGTACGCGCGTGTGAACGACTAAAATTATATCGCTGTCTGGACAAGTTGCAATCCCTTAAGTAACATATTCCTCCTTTTTATTAGTATCGTCCTGTTATTACATATTTCTAGCGCGAAAAATTTGCAGCTCTTTTCCGAGAGCGGTTTAATTATTATACGTACATACATGACGTTCGATCTATCGTTAAGGAACGACATCCTGAAGTGATGTCACGCTGTAACTTCAATGGTTCTTCATTGCTGCAGAACTCTCGCGACGAAAGGAACAGCTGTAGTTAGATACCTCATTAATCGTGAGCTCTATTATACAGACGCTTTGGCTAAAGAGCTACTCTCGCATCTTCGCAAGTATTCTGACGTCGCTCTTAAACATCGCGCTTCACGACTTGTTTTCATGTCACAGATCGATATCGCTGAGACGTGAATAGACATCTCATCTCATGGACGAAGAGAAAACGTTTGTGTTAAACATTTACGTTACAGAAAATTGCGAACGTAAATAACACTAAATTATAAAGTTTACCATAAACTGCACAATGACACAAAGACTTGCTAATTACATAATTTTTTATTTATTTATTATAGTTGCTCCTAAGTTTGCAATAGATTTTTCTGATGTGTAACAATTCATCAAGTATTATTCTTTGTCATAATTTTTTAAACATTCTGAACTGAAATTAAAAACTAGTAAAATTCAGATTTTATATTTTAATCACAATTATTTATTATTTGAAAATTATTGATATTTTAGCAATATATTTGAAACAAATGTAATTCGCTTTTTTTACTGATACTTGATACATTTAAATAAACAACGAACAAGCAAGAATAATTAAAAAATTGGAAAGATATATACATATTACGTTTTTATACATTATTCCGAGAATTTGAAATACAAGCGTCAAATATTCATTATTTTTATTTTACCCATACAAATCACGTAATGATTGAAGCGTCTTTCAAAGAGGAAATAATTATTATCAGCTTGCGGAAAGCAAAGTGATATAAATTTAATTCAAACATTCAAAGTGGTAAAAACTCTGTTTTATGCGGTGAATCTTTTTTTTTCTCGTAGCTTTTAACCAGTTTAATACGTTCTGCGTTACATTGGTTATTTATGTCGAACTTTTGGAATATCGGAGGTTTTATCGCCGCCGCAGTCCCGCGGGATATTCGATGAAGCTCGAGTCATATGATATTCGTCGTATACGATCGTTTCTGTGCATAGTAAGCGGGTACGAATATCCACATGGGGAATACGCATGGCCAACCCGAAGAAAATTATCGCGGATCTTCCATCCACTCCTTCATGTCTCCTTAGAGACGAATACTCAACTCTATTTCCATGCTTATACCGATTGGATTCGATTCTTCTTGTTCTATTAAGTAGGGAATCTCTTATTATACATTTGAATATTATTTGAATGCTCCAGATAACATTAGAAGAGCTGCGTATATTCTATTTTATATAATACATAAATTGCTCTGAAAGTTTTTGCAAGATAGCATAAAGCGTCGTGTTATTTTAAAACTGTTGATGTGCTAACTTTATTTCGTCTTTTAATGACACTTTTGCCTTTGACGCATCAACAAACATTCATTCGTTCACCGTGAGACATATTCTAAATTGAAAGTTTAGAAAGAAAATTAATTTATCATGAGAACATTTTCGCACGATTTTGCGGAAACGTTCGGAGTAACTCTATAGTATGTATATTTCCTTCATGTGTGTAATAATACTATTAAAAATACAGTGCTTTTTCAAGTTTTATTATTTTATTAAATATTATTAAAGTATAATTTATAAATCTATTGTATTAATACAGGATTATTACTATGCTACATTGTTTATGAAATACATAAGAAATTAGATGTGTAACATTCAGACAATGTTATGATACATTTGTTATGAGCAACTTTAATTTTTCCACGCGGTAACTAAAAAGAACTCGTTCTCGAGTCGCTAAAAAAATTTTACGGTCCAAAAAGTTACGTTTCCGTAGATTTAAGCATATGCAAGCTGCTTTTGATAAGTGTGTAGTGGTTTCTTGTAGCTTCGGAAAAATTGTAATACCACGCGAAATGAAATTCCGCCGTCATTTCAAAATACGAAGAAAAAGAAACATGGTAAAAAGAAAATATTTCATGTTATTGCATTGCACGCAATTATATATATATATATATATATATATATATGTATATACTTTCACTACAATACAATTTTCCGCATGCATTTTCCTCCACTATGACAATTGCTACAGCTATTGTGTATCAGCAATTTATTCCGTTCTCGTAAAGTAACTTTACCGTTCTGTCTACAATTTCTTAATTACAAGTTTTCTTACGACATTTCTTCAACTTGATACTAACTATTATGCAAATGTATAATTATTGCATTAAAAGAAAATTAGTTTCAAGTTTTTCTCTCAAATTAAAACTTGCATTTAATGCTGTAGAAAGTAACTTTTCTCAATCAATCCGTATCCATACATAATATTTTAGATACTGCGCAAGCAAAATAAAAGCTTCAAACAATTTTATACTTGCGCTATAAATTTTATTTGTTTAGCCACTTTCAACTACCGCTGTTTCATTATTATCAACGGAATCGTTCACCCTTCTCGCGTTCTACGTATCATCATTAAAGGCGATAGCTGCACAGGTGCTATGCACGGATAAACGAGCATTACGTATACCCGCATGCACGACCTGGTTTCCATGCAAACAGTTTCACGAACGCACAAAGGCTGTGCGTGAACGCATGATATATATGTATACGGAAACAAAGAAGGTGCGGCTTAATGCTTATACATCTCTATAATGTATAACTACGATTGTGGTTAATTGTTGTACTAATGCACTCCATTTTGACACACGAAATAATAGAAACTGGAATTGAGATCAGAAAATTTACACGTTATATACAACATTCCGTCTCTTTCGTCAATTCATATTTTCTGCGTGTATGGAATATTTCTTTGAAATTAAAAAATGTTTATGTTAATCGTGATTAAACAATTGATGATATATAAAGGTTTTATAATATAATTTTAAACATTTTATTTAAAAAAATATTTTATTTATGTATTATTAATTAGCTTCTGACGATATAACCTTATTACATAAATTAAAATTTGTTTGTAGTCATTGGTAATTATGGTAATTCGCTATATAGTACCTCTTTTTCAAGTGAGATTAAATTTCGATTTAAATATGAAATTGATTAAATATATACGCGATATTTAGTTTAACGAAAAACTCCGTCAAACTAGATGTCGTTATCTGTTATCGTTTCTCACAGTAAGTACCGGTTCATTCGCGTAAAGCAGTCGTTGGAAAACGTACCGTGAGTTTCGAGTATTACCAAGTCACGTCGTATTTTCTAGCAGAAGAATTTTCGTAACAAGCGCGGGCAAAGTATCGAATTTTATCCCGGTTCTTCTGCGGATCTGCACGGGAATATAACAGGGATATTATCCGCAAGCAGCTTATGCTGGTTGCAACATGTTAACAATTTATACACGGGTGATCATAAATCTCCTTGTCGCACCTTGAACCAGTTATAGCCGCCTTACACGCCCTACACAGTGTCCCGCTCTGGAAATTAATATACGGTAACGCCGTGCTGTACAATAATAATACCGAAGTTTATCGGCTGAGAGATAAACTCATGTCGCTTTGAATATTCACAACAATTTTGTGTCTGTTTTGCAATATCCGAAGGGAGTTGTTAATATGTGGATAAATTTGAAACAATGAAACTCGAAACAATGCTTAGGCAAATGCTTGTAAATGCTTATCACTTTAGAAAGAAATTATTTCATACGATATTGAACCTCGTACAAAAATGTAAAGATATCATATATTTTCATCGTTAAACGTCAAATAAGTATAAAATATTATTATTGCACGCGCAATAGCCGTATGATATTGAACCCTTACAAAAATGTAAAGATATATTTTCATCGTTAAACGTCAAATAAGTATAAAATATTATTATTGCACGCGCAATAGCCGTCGTCTTTCACGATATTTCAAGTTCTTCGCGATTATTAACAGAAAGAACGTAATGTTGTTTACGCTGGGACATATCGCCTGTAGCAACACGTTGGCCATTTATACCAGCGATCATTAATTTTCCTCGTTGTTCCTTGAATCAGTTATAGTCCCTTTTGCACATCTTACGATCTCTCGTGACGAGAATTAATATGCGGCCGTGTCGCAGCGTACTATGGTAATAACGAAGTTTCCGTTGAAGAAGATAAACCATGGATGCTTTAATGTCTCGTAGGAGATCTATCGTAATCGCACGATGCGGTGAGCAAAATGTATTATAGAATCACGTACAAATTGCATTACGATAAATTAATTCATCTATCGCAAAATTTATAGACAGAAACACGCGCGTCATCAATTTTCAAGAAATTTTCTTTTATGTATTTTTCTCGTTTCTGATGTCGCAATTCCCAGATGGTTGCAGTGAAGTCACTATAGGCAGGAGCTCTGCTTTCAACCATATCAAATATGCTTTCTAATTATCGGAAAGTATCGATAATCACAGTTTTAACCACGAGATCTCTTGTTTTCTCCGAGATGATAAAGGCAAACGCTGTCGCGAGTTACAAAAAGACGAGCCCCGTCTCGTAGTCGTGTGAGAGCTTCTTTTGCAGTCCTTACCGCTACGTAAGCCGTGCTGGGGGAGACCTCCCAAGTCTCTCGCAGAAGGCACGTCATATTTACGCATCGTATTTACCTCCGTTGATTACTGTTTGACGTGCTCGGTTGCCCTCTCGTGCTTCCGCGGCTCTGCGTCTGGTCCTGCGCTTCTCGTGTTCCGTCGCGTGTCTCTTGCCTTCCATGCCGGGTACACATCACACACACAAAGACGTGTGTTCTTACATTTGAACACACACTTGCGTACACGATGTACACTGTTCTTTTGGTACTCATTCGTGAAGTCATTATCGATTTTGGCGAACATCCACAATCGAAATCAAGTTGAGCAACAGCCATCGAATGAAAACTTGATAAAATTTCAATTGCGTGAATATTCTGGAAATGTGTTCGATCATCATCCACTACTAAGAAATATCTCGTAATCTGGTCGGAGCACTACAAACAATTACACGATTCGACGAAGCTCTTGCATCAAGCCATGAACTGATTACGATCGAATGGAAGGTAGAAATGGAAATAGCCCTGTAGCTAATCAGAATAGATGATCGACTGAAGATGGAAACTCGATAGATCAAGCTAGAATATGTAGAATACCGATAATTTAATTATTTCTCGTTTCGTTTTCGCATTCTCAATCAATTAATGATGTCTATTTTCTCGTGAAAATTATTTACTTCGTGTTAAATTCATCATGCTATTTTTCATGCATTGCCGTTTCAACCGGCAAATAAAAAATATTTACTTAATATAGTCAATATTAGTTTGAAAATTGAGATATTGCGTGAAATGAATGTAAAAATGAATAATACTATACAAACAAAATTATTAAAATTATTCAAAATTTTTATAAGAACGTTTACGACTAGTAAATTTAACGGGTGTATGGAATCTTTTTCTGTCTCTAAGTTAATATAGTTATTTTCATGAAAATTATTTATAAAATCATAAAAAGAAATTACGTAAAATAACATTTTACGATTATTGTTCTCATATAAAAATTAAGCGGGCTATTTTTGCTCAACATAAATAAATGAAGAAGACCATATTAAATTAAAATAATAGGTTTTGTTGTTTAATATAATAATAATATTGTGTGAATTTTTTTACAATTTCCAGTTCCAATTGCGCGTCGATTGTTTGTCGGTCTTGAAACATGGTCGTAGACTGAAACTGAAATACGCAATATTACAAATTTGGTACATTAAGTTAGCACCCCAACTATAGTACTCAGGAGTTCTGATTAGAGTTTCCACTTCCTTTTGACAAGACGAAGAGTTCCCAGATAGTTAATAACAAGAGTTCCGCTCAATAAACATTTTTTTTACATTTTTTAAAATGGGATGCTAACTTTTTATCGAATTTCGAGGTAGAATAGTTCTGAGCGGCTTAATAGCTTCAATTTGCGATTGCCTAGAATTCCTGATATGTAAAAAAATTTTCGAATAATAAAAAAAAATTAAAAATTTTTGAAAAATTAATTTTTAGATACAATAGTTCTGATGATAATTCCTGCTTCTTTTTAACTAAACTACTATGCGACATTGAATTTCGTTAAAAAATTAGCACCCCATTTTTAAAAAATTATTAAAAAATAAATATTAAACGCATATGTCATTAAAAATCATAGAGAACTCTTCGTATCGTCAAAAAGAAGCAGGAATTATCATCAGAACTATTGTATCTAAAAATTAATTTTTCAAAAATTTTTAATTTTTTTTTATTATTCGAAAATTTTTTTTACATATCAGGAACTCTAGGCAATCGCAAATTGAAGCTCTTAAGCCACTCAGAAATATTCCACCTCGAAATTCGATAAAAAGTTAGCACCCCATTTTTAAAAAATGTAAAAAAAATGTTTATTGAGCGGAACTCTTGTTATTAACTATACACGGAGAGAAGGATTTCTTAAAATTTACCCTGAAAATACAGTAATTATGGTGCAATACAATAAATTTAAAGATTTTTACCATGCACTTCAGTAAAATTAATCATACTTATTTTATATTTTATTGTAGTTTTATTAATGAATGTGAGAGATTTACATAAAAATTCTTCGAAATATAATGTTGTCCCACAATTATCATATTTTTAGGGTAAATTTTAAGATATAATTCTTTCCGTGTAGGGAACTCTTTGTCTCGTCAAAAGGAAGTGGGAACTCTAATCAGAACTCCTGAGTACTATAGTTGGGGTGCTAACTTAACATACCCTTACAAATTAATGTACTAACAATTTAATTTGTAATATTGTATATATATTTCATCTTCAATCTAAATACGACTTCGGTTAGACGCGCTAGTGCATATTAAAGCTATTGCTGATTTAATCTGAGTGTAAAAGTGAAATGCGAATATTTCGAATTATACAATACATATTTTATCTAACAACACAATAAAGTTTATTGAGTATTTCACGGTTTAATCAGTTTTTAAGTTTATAATAAATACGTATATTTACGTCAATTTGTGTATAGGATGACTTGAATCATGCGTATTGAGTACGTCCAGTCGAATTCGATATTATAAAACCTGTGTTTTAAGACTGACAAATAATAGCGCAGTTTAAACTGGAAATTATAAAAATTTACACAATATAAGTATTATTAAGCACCAAGACCTGTCTTGACCAAATATAGCCCTCTTCATTTACTTTTGTTGAACATTTCTTGATTTATTTTTACTTAATATTGTTTATTTTGTCAATGTTTTTTATATCAATTTTTTTTATTATAATACTTAATATGCTTCTATTTATTGTATACATCGTTCTCGTTTCAAGCTTCGTCGATCTCTTTCAATTGACTATATCACGTTGTAAAATATAAGCTTTTTGCAAGGTAAAACGAGATAGCATAAAGACGGCACGCAGAAAGCCTTTGGAAGGCACTGAAGCTCGTTGTAGATAGATCCGAGTATGATATGCAGACGTAGTGAAAAGACTTTAAAAAGAGAAGAGTTTGTGAAAAGAATTCGCATTTGCACTTGTGTTCGAGAAGCCGCGACGTTGAAGAAAAAGCTCAGTAAATCTGTAGGCTTTCATTGGGCTTAAGTACGCAGAATCTCATACAAAGCTCAAGTTTGCGTGGATTATACAACGAAAAGAAGCTCAGTAATAAGTCACCACTTTGACTCATTTTTGCGTCCTCCACGTCGTTTCTATGGAGACCAATCGATCGACTCTACGTATTAATTTGACCTTCGACGAGTATCAATTTCTTTAAGTAAAAGAAAACGAAAAAAAGAATTAATCTCTAATCGTCTAGTTATAATTACCAAATCCTTCCACACATTTCGACTAATTAATATTGAGAATATACTGAATATGTATAACGCATGTGCCTTCTATTAAAAGTATATATTGATGAGTAGAACGAAAGTATAAAACATATTGATAGAATTATAAATAAGTATTTGAAGTGAATATAAAGAGAACTTAAATATTTATAATAAATTGTCATAGTTTTAGTTGACTTCCTAATATAAATCATTTACAATCTTATTATTACAATTGTAATAACTCATTGAAAACTCTTTTTGTTTCAGGTGAGTGCACTATGGTTCTAATATACATCTTTATCAGACTTATTTCAGGTGAGTGTTTTGTAATAAAAATATGTTAATGCCCATTTCCACCGATGCAGATTAACTTTAATCTCGGTTCAATTTGCTCTTCATCTTTTTCTAATTCTAAAAATTAGAAAAAGATGAACATTAAGTTAAACCGAGATTAAAGTTAATCTGCATTGGTGGAAACAGGCATAAGTGATGTAATATGCCGTTAAAAAGTTGAACGATATGTAATATTTGGTTTCCATCCTGAAAACCTCAAAACTGCAATGACAATGAGACACGATTTCGAAACAAAATAGAATCGAGATTCAGGACGTACCGTCGAGAACGGGATTTTCATGACAATGAAAATCACGGAGAAAATCCGGGGAAAGACGCGTAAAGCCGCCGGGAGAGATTCGAATTCTGCTCGACGTCGACGCAACGACAGGAAGTCGATCGATCGAATTTTCACATGGTGTGCGTCGCGCGCTGAATTTCGACGATGAATTTATTTATTCTATCTTGTTCGTCGCGCATGAACATTTCGAAATTCGTGGTATGATCGTGTTTCCATGAGCGACATAAAACGTAAGCAGTTGTCGATTTGAATTGCGTGTACGAAGAATTCTCGCGTGGCGCTTGTCTCTCTCTCTCTCTCTTTCTCTCTGGAACCACACACACACACACACACACAAATTCTATATTATATTATACTACACTTTCTGATTGAGAGGTAATGGTGTGTTTTCTCCTTTTCGGACATTATGCATTCCACCAAGCGTAACTCGAGTGAAAAAATCAATGCGATATGCCGCGCCGTTAGGAAAGTAATATCTACCTGTACACGTGCTATACCTCAACGTTGTCTGCGCTTAATATGCATTACTATGCCAATGCCAATCCCTTGACACGCACACCCGCCACCCACGCCGCCCTCGCTCTGCCCACAACCACCTCTTTCGAGGGCCTCAATTCGTTCTCGTAAATATTTACGCGTCAGGCGTTCGATCGCATTTGCATGCGGCTTTTGCCGCGACTTCTGAGCGTAAGTAGGTGAGTAAGCACGAATGCATATGATTTCCTTTGCGGAGGCCGCGCGGCGATAGATTTACCTGTAGAAGAAGTTACATAAGACGAGGCTTTGATCTATTAGAGATGGCAGAAAGCTGATATAAAATTTAGTAAAACTTAAATGTTATTCTTGCACGTTTGTTAAGCAATTTTACATTAAATTATGAAATAGTTACATAATATAATGTAATTTTTTTAAGTTGCCATTTATTGAAGGAAATACTTTTACCTTTTCTCTTTCTCTTATTCTTTGGCTATATTTGTATTCAAAACGTATATTCAATCCAATTTTAAATATATTTTATACAAAATATTTTTCAATAAATTATTAAAAAAGTTTTATGAGATTAGTATATTTTTTTACAAATAATTGCAGAATTGTCAGAGATAGAATATTGAATTTTCCTTTATGCCATACGGAGATAGAATCGCCCACAATCAATATCGAATTAAATCTAAATGTTCTTCGAAATCCGGCGGGCAATTGTTAATTACGGGTCGTAAATATTTATGGGCGGG
Source organism: Cyphomyrmex costatus (assembly GCF_001594065.2). Classification (NCBI taxonomy): domain Eukaryota; kingdom Metazoa; phylum Arthropoda; class Insecta; order Hymenoptera; family Formicidae; genus Cyphomyrmex; species Cyphomyrmex costatus. The sequence continues at coordinate 1,481,362 of NW_017275130.1, forward strand.
CTGATCGCATTTGCATATCGGTCTCCGAGCAGGACTTTGTAATGCGAGCGTGACAATTGCGTCCACGAAATTCATTGGTTATGCCGCTGCGAAGCCATTAGAAATTATATACCATCGAAATGCACTGACAACGTCGCGCGTATCCTGAAGCTCGTAGTTTCCCTCGTACGATGAACTCGTTTGCTTCGGGTAGTAAGCGGAATTAAATACCATTTTACTGATATTCGAAGTAATGGGCACGCCTCGTGATCCTTAACGATCGCCGTAAACTTTACGTACAATAAAGCGTTTAGCTGGATATAATGGCGATAAATTATCCCCCCTCAACTCTACAAAGACCCATGACTTGATATTGAATTTTGCAGAACGTCTTGGGTTAAATTGATTTAAACTAGTAACTTTGCTCGTATTAAAAAAAGAAAAAATATATATATCGTATCCGGAGGTCCGTGAACTAAATCTTAAAATTTAAAAAATGTACAAAGGGAATGGTAGAAACTTCCTTAGTCATTCCTTATACTATTACATCCACTTACTTCCAATTCTACACGAGTTCGTAGAAATCGCATGTAATTATTTTGACTGCTGCTTTACATCTACGACTCTATTGTTAGAAACGTGTAAGTGCTGAACACTTGCAGAAATAGAAGTTTTGCATTATGTCGTGTATATAAAGATGACAAGATTTCAAGGCAGCAAGGATTTCAGGAATATTAAATGCTCTAATTTCACATGAATTAAAATTATTAAATGATTTCTTAAAACTTCTTTTCATGCTATACTGATGGAATTCGAGTATTCGACAAAATTGACAAAGTTAGTCGAAGCGGAAATCCAACATCCGTCCAACAAACCACATTTCGCCGGGTGACCGGCGAAATCGCAGGATCATCGAAACGTTCTCATTGAACTGGATGGCCCTCTTAATTAATATGCACGCGCTTTCAGCGTGATGGAACTGCGCGAAAATTGATTTGTCGAAGCGAATGTTACCTGAACGATCGGGTTTCTGGTTTACATTTCACACGAGATATATGATCGTCCGCATTTCATTGTCAAACAAACTCATTTAGTTTTTCACTTTTGTTTTTTTTTTATTCAGGCAATATATCATCCGATTTAATAATTAAACTTAAATTCCACTAAAAATAGTATGTGTTTTAATATATTGTTTTTAAACTTGAGAGACGTATCACTTTAAACATATAATTCTCTCTTTCTCGTTGTAATTTGTGCACTTCCCTTGTTGTCTTATATTTTATTTTAAAGAGAACGAAACAATTTTTAACATAAACATTCCTCAGTAATTTACAAAGTACTTTCTTTCATTTAAACTTGCTTTAATTGATTCAATCACTCTATATCCTTAACACGTACGTCGTTATTTTCTTCAAAGTACGCATTCTTATTTTAAAATTTTTACGATCAAGACATCACCATCCGCGGAAACACAATTGTAACATTACGCGCGATACGTAATTACAAAGAAAGTGGAAAAAAAAAATCGAAATTTGAAAGTAAAAGGCAAAAGTTACGCTTTCTTTTCTGTAGCGGTAGAATTGGCGCGAGGAATGCAACGTTTCCGCTTGCAACAGCACGCGTCCGTTCGCTATAAAATCAGACACGAGAGATAAAGATAGAAAATGGTAGTCGGTGGTTGGCGGTCGGCGGCTGACGACGTTTGAGGTCGGGGGCTAACTCGTAGAGAGTAACTCGCGATGGTAGCACGGCTTGGGCTCACGAGAGTACCTCTTCGGTATAAGTAGGCATCCGAGTACCGTCGCCCCGAGTAAGTACGCCCTCACCACTACTTGCTCGCCCAGCTACCTGTCTGCCTGTGCACGGAACAGATTCGCCTTCCTGCGGGTACCGCAGTGGCCACCGTGGCCTCTTTCGTCTCTTTCTCTCTCTCTCTCTATGCACATACCACGCGGTCGTATTTCACAGGCGTCGCACCCTCTTAAAATTCAGATTTTCACGACTACCCACGCTACCTCCGCTTCCTTTACAATTCGCTTCAAAAGCATCCCTCTTTCTCGCTCTCTCGTTCTTTTTCTCTTTTTTTCTCTTACCGTGTAAAATCATAAGGAACTTTCCCTTTAATCCTGTTTTTTATATATTTCATTTTATAAAGAAAGAAAAGAAAAGAAATAAACATGTCAATATTATATGTTAAATTCTTGACTTTTCGACGTAATTATGAATTTTGACTAATAAATGAAAGTAATGATTTGTCCAAAATCTCATGAAATGGTTACAACTTGAGAAATATTCCAGAAGATTGCAGGTCTTACGTAAAGTCAGAAAGATTGAAGAATTTTCGTAACTCTACTTTCTGATTTTAAGATGTGCGATGCGATCTCGAGTTCAAACGTTCCGTGATGCGCTTCGCGTTAAAAAGGAACGTGTGCCCGAGCGGTAGTCGAGCAAAGAGTACAAGAGAGTGGCAGAAAGGACTGAGGAGTGCACCGGAGGAGAGTTCAAGGCGCACGTACCTACTCGGGAGACGTGATTCCGTCACCTGCGCGTGCGACTCGCCACGCCATGTAAATCGCGCTCCCGCTCGCAGGCGGCAGCGAAACCGGGGAAAGAAAGGTCGACGAACGGCGGCCCTTGTCAATGGGCGCTCAATGGACGCCGGACATTACTTTCCCGGGCGCGAAACGAGAGACGGAGGGAGAGAAAGAGAGATCCGACACGACGACTCGGCGCGCGCCGGCCTACGTCCGGGCGCGCGCCCGTCGCGAGTGGGATAAACGTGCAACCGTACACGCGCGATTCCTATGGGTAGGTAGGTAAGCGTATGCGCGGGCGTATACGCGTGTATGTATGCACGGACAGGAGGAGCCGGGTATTACCTGCCTGCCAGAGTCGAGACGCGGCGGAGGTGACTCATCGCCGAGAAACGCGCATAATATCGCATGACGGAGCTCTTAAGCCCGTACCGACCCTCTGCTCCGAGTGTACACGGGGTGTTAGCGAACAATCCAATCAAAAAATATTTTTCAGCCCGCAGGATGTGCCAAAAATTGCTCCTTTCATTAATCTTTATAGAACGGGAAAATCCCGTATATAGAAAAGATTTCTGCATCTAATACTATTACCTTTTGATTTATTGTAAAATAAGAATATACAGTTATTTTTATTATTGAATTAAAAGAGAAATATTTTACTCTTGAATAAAAAATTTTTTAATCTAGAATATCAATATATTCAAGATAGAATATCAAATAATCCAACATATCAGTTTTACTCTAAAGACTATGATAAATTATAGGTAATATCGATTTTTTTTTTATTTTAAACAAAAGTATATTTTTAATTTATATGTTACTCTATTATCTCAAAACAATAAGTCAGTCTTATCTAATTCGAGGAAAAAGAATAGAAATTCTAATTTTAATATTGTTTTTTTTTATTTTGCACAAGGTTGTGATAAGATTAAGTATATCAAGAATACCCCCCTTTTCTTCCTTATTAAAAATACTTTTTGTCTCAGAAAGCGTTTCTGTTGGAATAATGACGTTGAAACAATGTCATATTTTAAGGCAAGGTATAATAAATAATAAATTATAACACAAAAAAATCTTACTCAAAGAATAGAAAAGATATAAAAAATAGACCTTCGTCTTATAAACATCAACATTCTTTTCCTCGATTCCAATTTTTATTTTTTTCTTTATTTTTATTTTTCTAGATCTAAATATTTTATTTTATCTATTATCACTTTGAATCCTAGGCGTATTTCCATAACGTGATACGCGGAATTGGACGAAGAATTAAAAACTGGAATGTGAATTTACAAACTGGATTCCTTTTTCATCGAATTCTTATACCTAAATTTACTAGTAGTTTATCAAAGACTTCGGCACCGCCCTGTATGAGTACGTCACTCCACCCACGTGTTTGCAATCTAAACTCTCGTATAGTCTTGGCGTTCAACCGGCCTGTCGTGTCGTCATCGACAAAAATCCAACGTGACTGCAGATCGATAATACTATTGTGCAATAGAGTCTATAGCCTACGTATTCGATTACAAAGTGTAACTTGTGTCTTTGATACAATCGATGGATAGCTAGATTGGTTTCCTATACCTGTTCCAGTGACTGTTTTATACCCGGTGCCGTTGAATAGAACCCTTTATTATACTCTGTTGTATTACAAATATACGTATAGTCCTCCGGGTATCAAATGTGCGTTGTATCGATATTGATATTACAACTAACGATACAAAATTCGAGTATGTTACATAAAGTTTTGAAATTCTGACGTGGAGAATTCTAAAAATTTCTTTCCTTTCTTCGCTTGCCTGCTTCAGACAAAATGTAAAATTCGGAATTTATGTATGACTCCAATAATATACTCTGATATTAAAACCAATGATAAAAAACAAAATGTTCTAGCGTGATTGCCGAACATTATCAAGTGACATAAACGCTCCACGTACAGAAAGCGATACAAAATACATAAAATTAGAGAGGCTTGCGTTCTCTAGACAGCGATGTCATAAAATGGCGCACAGCCAACATAAAACGGGACGATCGTCGCGTTCCCGTTCGACGACGTTATCCGCCTGTCGTTGTCGTCGCGTGAGACAAATGCTCACGATTCGACGACGAGCATAAGTATGCGCGTTACGGCGGTGCTTCGTTTCCGGAGGAGCCGAGACCTCGTCTTCCGCGGGAAGTCGCGTGGGATACACGAAGCAAAATAAGAAACGAACGTCGACGCCGCGCCGCCGCCGTTGTCGCTTCCCCCACGTTTCTGCCCTTCGCCGGCCGCTACCACGAGTTATGACTTCATGCTCGGGTGCACCCACGATTTATGAAGCCTGAGATCGAGGAGTCGAAAGTGCCGGGATGCACGGGGTCTACGTAACGGCGACATGCAACAGTCATAGAAGGATTAGTCGATCCGATGATTCTTCTCCAGCGTGTAAAATTTATATGGTAATTCTGCAATGTGCTCTTTGTTTCTCGTTTCTTACTGTTTGCTTCTTTTCTTTTGGTCAAAAAGGCAAGAGTGGTGGGCATTGTAAAATTGTCATTAAGGACGACACGATAAAGTTTTGAAATTTTAACTTGGTATGAAAGATCTAAAATTTTCTTTTATTTGTTCACACCTTTTCTAGAATATACAATTACGAATTAGTTTATATACTTTAACTCCTTTCTTTAACCTGTATTCTAATATTCTAGAAAATTTTTATCATAGGTGTATTGTCAATAAATAATTACCGTTGCTGCTTGTTAAATTACTTAACCTTGCGTCGAAATTACACGACTGCGAAGCTGAACAAGTAAATTAACAGGTTTGAAACCATTTATCGAGTTACGCATGACGTGTGCGCATTAATTCTGCCTTAATAAATTTCGTTGCAATATACGGAGTTAAAATTGGTACTTTCTACATTGCGACTTTTTCCTTTGTTTTCGCAAGAATGCGAAACGCGAAAATTACATTTGCGAGCGCGTGGATGGTGATTCTCGATCTGTTTCGCAGCTGCGAAGATCGATAAGCAAATAGCGCAAAGTGCAACGATGTGTATGTGCACGGTGCAGCTGGTAATAAATAACGATTAACGTGGCGCTAGGCGGCCGAAGACCTGCAAAATTGGTCTTTCCACGGCACGAAAGCGAAACCCGATGTATCTTCGTTTGCTACCAGATTGGTAAGGGCCCGGTAAGGATCAGAGTTGTTTGTCTTCCATCTTCCGAGCAACACGATTACCACGCTTGTTGCGAGCGAGAAACAAAGCAAACACCACTCGCGAGCCGATCGTCACGTTTGTGTTTGCAATACCTCGACCGGCTGAATTAACGAAAAGAAACCGTACAATCATCCGTCTCCTTCCTGTGAATTCGCGATAAATTAATTAATGACGTGTATCGATAATTTCTTATTCTCGTATCAGTACCGTAATTAAGGCGGTACCTCAAGTGGTTTTATCGATACACAAATTTTGAAATAAAACGAGGAAGAAGTTATGTAATGGATGAGATAAACGGAAGAGTTTTTTTTTTACATAAAGTCAAAACAAGATACATCCATTATAAAAGGACTGAAAGGATTGATTTCGCATTCCAATAATTTTCTCAGCTGTTTAAATGCATATTTACGATGCATAAAATAAGCTACGTCACGGCAAGCAATATTGTCACCGTTGTTTTGCACCGGCCATTACTCCGAAATATTATTCTAAATTATCCTTCTGCTTTACGACTTAATAATAGGACAGAGAAACAGGAAGAGACAGGCTGAAGGCGAAGAGAAATGCAGTGGACAAAAGAGAGAGAGAGAGAGAGAGAGAGAGAGAGAGAGAGAGAGAGAGAGAATGAGAGAGAATATGCCTTAGTTCGTGCAACGTGCTTTAATTAAACGGGATACGTTAGACGATGTAACCGCTGTGAACCACCACAGTATGTACGCTTATTAAGATAAAACAAGCAATTACCGGAGCACAGAGGTCAATCCCTTTTCTTCTCTCTTTCTCTCTCTTTTTTTCTCTTTTCTCCTTTTCTCTCACACCTCGCGCAGTTTCTAGGATACTTTCGTCACGTCTCATGGATAAAAGTAACCTCTACTGATTACTCCATTTAGCTTTATCCACGAATCGTGGTTTGTTATTAAGTTGTAAACTTAGACAACGCGCGGTAAATACATTACTGCCAACTTTGCCACATTTTGCATAATCGTCTTTATATGCTTTGGACTAACACATTCCGTGTAGGTAAGCAGATTCATTCTCTGATCTGTGGAATAAATTTTCTATAAATTATGAGAAATTATACATGTACCTATACCAAATACGATATATATTTTATAAATGAATACCATATAACTGCGAATGTAGAAACTAAAATTTACATCTGTATACAATTAGAATTAAGTTTGTCATTAAAATGCATTTGTAATTTAATAGACATCATAAACGTGTTATAAATCAAAATAAATTAAAGATTAGTAATCGGTAAAACAAAAAAAAGATTATGTGTTGATTAATCATGTAACCATGTCTGTGGAGTACCGCAAATCTTCAATATATAGAAAGATTGAGATTTTTCGGTACAATTATATTAATGGACGCAATGATAACACCAGGAAATTGTTAATACGAGCGGCAAACTCGTTTGAGAGTGTACGTTCAGACCGAGTCATTCAATTACATCCACCGGGTAACCACTTTAAACTTCAACGACGGTCGGAAATGCGTAGGTGTGACGAGTTTCTAGGAACGACGAAGTCATTACGCTTCTCGGATTGGCGGCATCAAACCGCTCGTGCCGGCTAAAGATAATTTAGCAACAATGATCAATTATTTATTAAGTTGGAGTAATTGAGTGATGGCTTTCGTCTAAACAGGATTATCAATTGTATGTCACACAGGAAATTATCGTTTCTATGTATCTTTCTATAATGGAGTTATCTACAATTAAATAAAAAAATTATTAACTATAAGCTCAGTTATAATAAAGCAAATAACTATAGAGAGTTAAAAAGTTCATGAAAAACGTCTCTGAAATAATTTGTAAAAATTCAATTTTGCAAAATTCGAAGTATCTTAAAGTGGCTATTAATAGGTGATGGAGGATCATTGTGCCACGGAATTATTCATTTTAATGCGCCATGGGAATACGCGCTCGTAGCAATATTGTTTTAATTATACATCGTCGTCTATGAATACGAAACGAGAGCGGACACGAGACAAGGATAACTTATAACTCGCGCTTGATTACAACACACCTACGCGCGGCCGCTAATCCGTATCCGCATTAACAACCCAATTTGCAACTCTAGCTCTTGCTTTAGGTGTCGCACATGCGCGCACGCGAGGGATACACAGTTGGGAAAAGGGCCCCGTCATCCAATCTCTCATCGCGGGATATCTCGAACGTGCTCCGCGATTCGGCGAAATTCGAGCGTTTCGAACGTAAACTCTCATGGAGAGTTTCTTCGTGCGTGCATTGTTAATACGTGCGCGATGACGAGACGCAGCACGTGCAACTTGCAAGTGACCCAACAACGTGAGAGTTTACGTATTACTTGACGAGCACGTGGCCATAACTTCTTCCCCGCGATCTTCCCTTCACACCTTCGCTCTCTCACCGTCACTCGATACCGTGAGGAAATTGGCTGCAGTCACGTGCCCCACATTTCCACGCCCGGAAATACTGAGCGCATCCTGCTTGGCAGTGCATCCTACTGAGATAACGTCATTTCAACGTCACTGCCCAACATTCACCGCGCGGACCAACGCTTCTTCCTCCCCTTTTTTTTTTTGGCACAACCGTGCTCACCCGTGCGCTCGTAATACGCTCTAAACAATAACGTCATTTCTTGGACCGTTGGGCCTTGCCCGTCGACGTTTCTCGTGTTCATCCGCCACGCGAATTATCACGACGTGGAAAAAAAAAACGAACAAAACTTAACTTAATTAAAGCGTGGATAAGCCAGGCGGAGCCCTTTAATCGAGATGACAATGGTCGAGAGATGCACGTTGTCGATGGGCGTTTCCACGGTTTTCCACAAGTTGAATACGACAATCCTTCGCAAATGCATCTATCTTCCATTTCGAGCTTTTGCTCTTTCTTCTACTCGCATAACGATTTGAGTTTGAGCGAGATGATTATATTCATGGATATCCATAGGATTAAACAAATAGAGACAACCTTGACAAAGATGAACGAGTTTTCAGTAATAAAATCAATAATAAGAACGATTCTTAAACAAATATTTATCTTTCGGATATTTTATTAATTTTTACACACGATTGGGCCATCCATACAGTCACGTGTTTCTTTTCTTTGAAATATCAGGAGTAGTTGGTTAATTGTGTAAATAACAGTTTCTCGTTCTTCTTTTTAAATAAACAACATCATACAGTATTATTATATAAATACTTAATTCTAATGAATACCTTTATAAAGATGTTAAAGTATATTTACACGAAGAGAAGGATTTGTTAAAACAACTAAAAACTGACTTAACCATAATATATTGATAGCTAGTTTTCTAATTGTAAGTAACAAAGTTGTACAGCTAAATAAAATTAGTGATTAAAGATAATCATGTTTATTTTAATTGTACAGCAAAAAATTAATTGAATTATAACATACTAATAATCGTTTAGATAGACACAATTTCTTTGTACCATAAAATCGTCTTATAATTATAGTGATAGATTCGGCTAGCAAGCTGTAGCTCTGCTGAATCATCCTATATTTGTTTCCAGGCAGAATCATGTTTGATAATTTTTATTGTATTTGTAAAAGTGATAAAAATTAGCCCAAAACACGAATAAGGTGTATAGTAGAGAACCAGAAAATCATCATGTGTATTAAGGGTTAATATCTGTCAGTTTTATATCATATTAAAAGATCATTTACATCCATTTATGGCGTCCTAGATTCATCTAATCGTCCTAATGGAGAATGCAACACCGTTAAACGGTCTTACATTTGCCTGATACATAGCCTACGGAGCGAGTATAGTATATACACGCGATGTATTAAGTCTAATATTGCAGTACACGGCTGTAAACGAACACATTGCGTTTTACATAAAGCAGCCTCGCGGCTTCCGCGCATAGCAATTCTGTTTCGCGTTCGTGTGCAGCCCCTTCCTGTTCCTTCACCTGCATTTCACCTACTCCCTGTTCCTTCGTTCTTGGCTTCATTCATCGTGGACCTCAACATTGACGTCTGCACGGACAACGTCGTAGCGACGCGCCACACCATGACGGTCATTCATGGCGTGGCCACGCGCACAATTGCGGCGTACGCCACGCGTGCGAGGCGACCGACCGCGAAAAGGAAGAGTGGCGGTCGACGGGGGAGCAGTGGAGAAGACGGGGAAAGCCGTCTCGAAGCCGGTCAGAAATAGCGAGAGAGAACAAAGAGGTTGCACCGAGGCTGTCTCCTCTCTCTTTAGGCGCGTCCGCCTTCGCCCGGCTGTTTCGGCTGTTGCAATCGTGAGGGTCCCCCTTTGGCGCGCCGAACTTCTTTTCTCGCTCAAAGGCGCAGCGAAGAAATACACCGTCGCGATCTAGTTCCGTTTCGGAACGCGGAGAGACGCGTAAAAATAAATTACGCCGCGTTTCATCGTGGCGATATTTACGCGTCGACGAATTTCGGATGTTTTCACGATGAAAATCGCACGTGTTGCGTGTGGAGAATATCACAAAGATCACGAACGACGTATACATTTGCGAACAGATATAGGATTCGGACAGTCTACTGCCCACTGCTTCGGCCTACCTATCGAGAAGAGAAACGAAAGATTTCAGTTATGACATAAAAACGTGTTAATTTTAAATAAACGTATTCTTGTGTTGATCAACGTTGTTTATTTTATATATTCTATTGACCTTCCGTCTACAATTTAGCTTTCTTTACGCAACTTACTTTCAAATTTTACTCTCATTTTTGCTCAGTTTCTAATTTTTATTAAATAAAAGGTTTTAACATTTGACTGAAATAACTATTCGGTAATGTAATAGAGATGTGGAAAGAAAACCCCGAATTCATTTGAAAACCTCGAGGAAAAGCTAGAACAGTAAAAATATTTGAAAACATCGATTCTCGCGTATACTTAAGATATTCCGTGCACAACCGCACAAAATAAAAGCCTATTGGCTCGTGTTCGTCTGGCATGTTTCGAACATTCGGACGTTTACCCCATTTTCAGCATAGCGAGAGAAGACCGCACACCCCGAAGCGATGCGGTACATAAACGAGATAGCTGGGACGCGTGGCGCAGCTTGGGTTACGTTACGATTCGAAACGCTGAGACAGAAATTCTTCGGAATTATACGAGAATGCTGGTATAACTAGTTGTATAATTCGCGAGTTAATTCTAGCATGTATCTGGTTTTGAATCGCGCGAGCGTTGCGTGAAAAAGAATCTCGTTCTATCGTGTGTTATTCGTTCCTTTTTAACATCCATTAAAAATTCCTTTGGGCGCTTAATTTTTCCTCGCTCGCGAAAAACATATTTCCGCAAAAAAAAGATCCAACTTGTAATGCGTAGAAGATAGGAGTTGCCCGAGAGTTGCATTCGTGACGGAATAAAGTGAAAAACGGAAGCGAATGGTCCGCCTATGCGTTTTTTAATTCTTTTTCGGAGCAGAGTTGAACTAAAACGCAAGATCTGCAAGAAATCCGCTTTAAATACAAAACCGTTTCTAAAATAAAATTCACGAATTATACGTGGTATTATTCTATTTTGACTATAAAAGCTTCTATATGTTTGTATTGTCCTGCCTGTCTTTAAAAAAAATTATTATCTTTATCCAAGTATGTTTTTACTTGCCTGAAATATAATCTCGTCAATTAGTAATTAATAATTGCTGATTTCATTCAGCAGTTTAAAGCAATGCATTCTGCGTTTAGTGAAAAAAACAGCTTTGCAACTGTTGTAAAAATCTTTAGTATAATTAGTCGCATAAACCAATCGTATTAAAGAATCGTTGCGAAACTTTTTTTTTTCTACTAAACGCAGCTAACGATATCGGACGATTTAAACGGAAATATATTTCGTCGGACCGGACATGCATACATATCTCACAAAATCTGCGCGACGTGGCTTATATAAATAAACATCGTATGTCGGTTTGTCGCTTATAAAGTGCCGCGAAGTAAAAATACACCTACTAGAAGGGTACACGAGAGTCGCCGCAACCGTGGTAGCCGACGCGATACTCAATGGCACGATAGTAGCATGTATGGCGGTCTTTTTTACCATGCTACTCGAGCAAAGTTACAGGCGCGTCCAAAAATAAACTACGGAAGGTTTGATTAACTCATTCGACTTTCCATATCGAATTTTCCCTCGCCTCTCTCGGGGGCCCTAATATGTACAGAAAAAGTAGGTCGATTACGTCGTTGTGATATAATTGATTCGGTGACATTAAACAATATTTTAATATATTTTTCCATATACTCCGCTTTTTATTATCGGAAGTTTAAACGTCGGAAAAATGCTCTTTCACATCGCAAGACGGTGAAAAAACGAATAACAATATGTGCGTGCACAATTGTTAAATTTATAATGTCAACTCAATTTGAATTACTTTTAATTATTTCTATAGGTCGTTGTGTGCTCTTACTCAAAATATTAATTCGAATAAAACAATGGAATTAAAATATTTTAACTCAAGAAAATGTATTATTAAATTTGACTGAAATTTAGTTTATTATTTACTAGCATATAATTAATATAATTATTGTTTATGTTGAAATTAATTATAGAAATGGATTAATTTACATTGACATATTATGGAAATTAAAAATAACAAAATGTTATTTAACATTGCTTTCTTTCTAACAGTATAAATTTTACAATTATATACTCCGTTTTATTCACTTTTACTTAATATTTAGATTTAATTAGTGTATTATGTCTGCAATCTGGACGATTTTATATTGAAACTTATCATAAATTGCATTTAATTGCTTTTCAACAACTGTAGCATCCGTCCGAAAAATTGCTTGCCGATTGCAATACTCGAGACTGTATTTTCTGGATACAGTATTCTATCTCTGCAAATACCATTTCTGGAAAACAATATGCCTATAGTGCATTCTCGAGAGGCGAGCCGCAATATGGAATATTGAGTTTGGGTGAGCCAATCGAGAAGTTCCACTCGTGAAATAGGACTGATTCTGTCCTACTCGAGTAATTCCCAATTGTAGGTCTTCGACCTTTTTTACGATTGGATTTGTCCGAGAGTTCGAGAGGTTCGTGGTCTTCGATCAAAAACGTCTTTAAAAAATAGATAAGCGAACGAAAATCGATGTAAAAGTCATCACGCGATTGCGCCACGGTATTACATCAAATATAATTTTCATTTTCACAGTGATCGTAAGCTATATGTATTAAAACCTGGTTTTCAATGTTCATGCAATTTTTCAATATCGTATATAGATGCATGTCACACGCATTTTATATTATTAAATGCATTTGCCTAAATGTATTTCGATCTCTTGCTTTAAAATGGAAATGGAATTCGTATAATTAATACAAAATATTATATATATAATACGCGAAAAAATATACAGTAGTTGCAAAGTAATTTATGAAATGGCCATTTTGGAAAATAAACGAAATAGAAAATATATGTATCAAATGAGAAATATTCCGGTAGGAATATGAAAAAAACGAGAGAAGAGAGAAAAGCAATGTTAGCGATTTGTTACATTTTTCGTAAAACATAATGGGAAATAACAAACTACCGAAATTGTTGACATTGCTTAAAAAAATACCATTCTTATTATAAACAATTTTAACTCAATGCTAACAGCGGAAATAAAGCACATTATAAAACGATAGAAATGTACAAAATGCTTGCAACATAAAGAACCACGAAAGTCTGCATGTGATGCGAATTAGTTTTCAATTATGAAAAAAATAGAAATATATTCTCTAAGACATTATAAGGTGAATTATCCACGTTGCAATATGTCCGACGTTTGCGCGTCGTTTATGTGGCATTTTCGTTTTATTATACAATTTTTTTGAATCCTGTTATTACGCAACCACTTAGATTTTAATTAAATTATATTACAGTGTGTTTCTTTCTCTTTATCGAGCTCTAAAAAAAATGTTATTAAATATTGAGCGATGAAAAAGAGAAATAGAGAGAAAGAGATAAGTAAAATATGATTTCAATCTAACATTGCAACGAATTTTGGCTTTTCGATTCTGAATTTCTCCTAATTAAATATCGACTATTTCGATGCGTATTCTAAGTTTACCATTGCAAAATCAAAATCATTACAAAATATATATATTTAATTCTCTACACTACATCTACGCTTTTTCTCGATATTTTATGAATATACACATAACTCTATAAATACCAAATAACTTCCTAAAAATTCAAACACGCTTTTTCCTTTAAAATTTACGTAGGAATTTTGGATCATAGATGTTAACTAAATTTTATACATTAAAAAGAATCCGCATAAGTAATTAAAACTAAAAAAGTTACGTGATATTCTTCGCAATGTATTAGAATAATTAAAGATTTTAAAGAATTTATTGGCTCGTAGCCTTGTTCCGCTTTATTAGTTTTAAATTTATTGAGCCATATTAAAAACATATTTTAAACTAAAAAAAAATTGGATATTGTGTTTTGAACTTAAAATATCGGAGTAATTCTAAAATATGTCACTTATTCGATGTATGTTGTGAAAATTTTGTACTTGAGGATTCTCATTTCTCAAGCCTTCGTTCCTTTCCGGCAAGCATTGACATATTTTATTTTCGAACAAAAACCCTCGCAGTAAATATATTTACTTTATATATTTATCAGACAATGCGTAAAAAAGCGAAGGGTTTCCAATACATTTCCGTCCAGAAAATCCGTTCAAGGCAATGTGAGAAATGACGCAGGCGTTTCTCCCCCTACCCCCCCCCCCCCCCCCCGCACTATGAATGTCCTTTGCCGGTGAGTGAATCAAAAGGACCATATCACGCCTCCCGCACTGGTTTTTCAGCGACGGATCCAGATTATTAGGTAGACGAAAAATGCGTCGATGGCATGGGTTGTTGCTTGAAAAACGAGCCTTCGGACGATGATCCGGTATATTGATCGTTACAAATAACGCTCGAAGAGAGTAAAGGGAAAGAAGAAAAGGGCGCGGAGGATTACCCCTTTTATATCATGCCATTAATATTACTCTTCATGAATCTTACGAGTTCCGAGCTTACTCGGAAGCAGTAATCGACCTTTTTATTTTTGGACGAAGCGCGGATTTCGTGGCGATAAATATGTTGGGCTATATAACGGATTATACTCTCGTGAAAATTATTTTATTACGTCGACTTATAGCTTATTAAACATCGATAGTGAAATCTCACAAAATCTATACATATACATGTAAAAGAAATAGACAAAAATATTCATCGACGCAATATGTTCAAAATTCGTGATTTAATTATTATATAATTGACAGAGTTTTATTAATTTAATTTATTATATATTCAATAAAACTTTTAAAACGAAAAAATATTATTCTCTGTTATCTTTGTATCCCTTTCGACATGAGAAAGAGAGAGAGGCATGATATGGTCCTAAAAACTCAAATGTTTTGAATTACGAATATTTTATAAAAATGTTATTTCGGAGTTTTAATATTTTTTCTCCAATATTCTCAAACTCTTTCAAGATTTATCTATAAATGTTATTATTCAATTATGAAATATCTAGCTATATTTTATACAGATAGAAAATGCCCGCTAACTCTCGCATTAAATGAGAGCTGCGTGGATTAACCCTTTCACGTCCCTTCCACCCTACAGCTATTAATATTGCTTTTTATAAATCCCGGACCACCGCGGTCTCATCTCTTGCTGGTAGCCAGGGTCGATAACACGTCGAATGAGGATCTTTGCATGAACCAGGGATGTCGCAACTTAATCATTTCCCATCGAGTTCCTTCTCTCTCTCTTCCCCTCCCCCCTCACTCCTCGCTCCCCCATTCCCGAATTCACTTTACCGAATTTAGTAAGCTTCTTGTTACTGATTGGCAGCAGTGCTGCCAGACGGGCCGGATTCCCCTTCCAGTACCTTCCATAAATCGGCAGTGCACTATTTTAAAATTGAATCTTTAATCTATATTTTAAAAAATTTAGATTTAAGATTTAAAAATTAAGATTTAAATATTAAATATTTCCTGTGTACTGCCTGGTTTACGGAAGGCACTGGAGGGGGAACCCGGCCCGTCTGGCAGCACTGCTCGCAACTCTCGCAAGTGAGCAACTTTAGTAAGAATTTAGTTTTATGTTAGGTTTACACGATGCGATTTGGTGTGTGAGTTAATAACGTCAATAGCTGAAGACCAGTTACTGGCTTCGTGTAAATAGATTGGCTGAGTTACTGACCGTGCGAACCGGGCAGTATCTGGCAAGGCCAGCTACTTCAAATATTTTTGTCTTACTGTCCACTGGCCTTCTTTTACTACGCAGATAAGCTATAAAGCTATTAGTTCTTTATGAACGCACAAATCAGTATGCCCAGTAACTGTCCAAACAGTACGTATATATAGGTGAGAACCAGTAACTGAGATAACTAGCCATTTAGTTCGAAGGCCAGTACTACTGGTTTATACACTGTCAAGCGTGTATCGTGCAAATAACAAGGATTAATAGTAAAGGCCGAGTAACTAACCACCCAGTTCGAAGGCTAGCTACTCTTTTAATGGCAAGCTAATAGCTCGCACTATGTAAACCGGGTTATACATCTGTTAGGTAGGATAGCAAATTTTCAGGTCGTAATTGATATGATCATAGCAGATAAATTACGTATAATACTTTGCGAAGAAATTGATGTATAATAAAACGGTAGTAAAATTTTTTTAGCAAATACATTTTCAACAAATCATGATCAGTTGCAACGCCGAAAATTTGTTTTCCAAGCATAACTTATATAAGAAGTAGAATATTTAACTGTCATTTATTGTAGATGAATTTGAGAACACTGAGAAAAAAATTCTTAACTTGCACTAAATGCATTTAGTTCCTAATAATTATTTAGCTCAGGTATTTATATATATTTCGGCGAACAACTTTTGTAATTTAAAAGATGTTATTTGTTTGAATTAATAAATATTTATTTGTTTGAATAAAAAAATATTTGGTTGACAGCTCGTGACCACTTTATATTTAGTTGAATCAACTAATATTTTTTTTAATTAGCAACATTTTTCTGTTAGAAAAGTACGTACACGGGGAAATACAATTTTGATGTGGCCATGATATTTTTTTAATTGCGATATCCTGTGATTAGTGATGATACACCGAAAAACCGCCGTCATCTCTCGCTGCCACCGCGATAGCTTGCTTTTCAGCTCTCGAGGGATTTCCGCGAGTTTACCGAATGTCACGTGGTCATAGGTCCTCCGCGTGTCCCCCTCTCCGCTCCTCTTTATAATTCCATTAAAAGGAAACTTGGAAATTTCCCCGGAGACTCGTCACTCTCGGTAACTTTCTGTTTCGCGCGTTCTCACACGGGAAACAGTACGTACGTCCGTAGAGGAGATACACGATCTCAAGAGAAAGCCTCTCGTTGTCTGTGCGGGACGCCGGGTGCACCGAATAAATATCGAGCGTAACGCGCACTGCCGACCCTAACTTTCGCAACGAGATGTGTGAGCCGTTCAGAGGTTCGTTCTGGGACCGATCGCAAACTTGTATGCATATAAATGGGCGCAGTGTTGAATTCGTCACCTGAGCTGTTGTGACACCTGTGAAAATTCTCCTCGTAATCCTTACATAGCGAAGTTACTCGCTACGTTCTCATAATTGACAAGAATACTGAAAAAAAATTATTCAATTGAGCGAATTAATATTTATTATAAGAAAATTATGGAATATACTATTTTATTTTGTTGAAATGATTCACAATGAAAATAAATATTCAAAATATATAGTATGGTATATGTATACATTTAAAATTTGCTATCTACAAAACTGCAGCTTTAATAACTGTAAACATTAACGACTAATTAAACGGCCATTGTAACGTCTAAGCAGACTGTAAAGAAGTAATTTTGACGGTCATCCCAACACAAACTATATCGTAATTTTCCACAACTCTCCACCGTCTTTTTTTTCTATTATTATAATCAAATTTGTGTAATAATGTGTGTAAGAATTGCACAACTCATTAGCTTATTTTAGACAAACAGAAGAACTTGTGTCTTAATTAATTGTTGTATTATAACATTATGATAATTATAATTTATCTTAAAAAATAAAGATTTTATTTATAAAATTGAATATATACTCCCCCCCACCTCTCTCTCTCTCTCTGAGATATTTTTGTACCAATTGTAAGATAAATCTCAAGATAAATCTACATACCATCTGTCTATTCCCTTCCAATAACTTATCTTACTATCGCAATTAAATCGATATACGGTAAGACGGGTGATTATTCGTGGAGATCGAGAATCTCTTCGGGAACGGTAATTGCAGATTAGAACGGGGCGCGTGCCGCGCAGGAACGCATAAAACGCGAAGTGGATTTAACACCCAGACAACTTTGCACTATAAATGCTAATGGCCCAGGCCCGCAGTTAGTTAACCACCCTGAGCTCGTAGTTCGACGCGTCTTTGCTTAGAGCGTGGGCGGGGAATAAGGGGGACGGACGGAAAGGATCTTCTCGTTCTCCTCGGAAACTGGGCTTGGGTTAGGTAAACTCCGGAATCCGAAGTGTCTGCGCGGAAGCGACGGCGAGTGCCGCGAAAGGATTTGCACGTGTTCTCTCGCGTGTCGCAGATGTAATCGCCTGACCCAACGCCTTGAATGCTATCAAGTGTACGAATGTTATAGGGAGTACCAGTCGCATGCATGCAGCTTATATTCTGAGGAAAATAGTACGTGGCGGCGTTATCGCGGGAATCCGATGAAAGAATGTTCATTGCACGTTTACGAGAAATTCTTTCTTGTTTTTGCAAATATATTTAAAAAAACAGTATTAGTTTCAAAATATATTTAATGACCTTTTATCTTCTTTTTTTTCCTTTCAATCTTTTCTTCTTCGTACTTCCTTCATTCTCGCTTTTTTCTATTTATTTTCCTTATTCTTTTTCTTCTTTCTACACGGAAAGAACGATTTTGCTAATATATATAAATAAGAAATATCTGCAAGCTAGATATTGATGTGAAAATAAACCTCTGTGAAGTTGGCACCTCATTTTAAAAAAAAATAAAATTTTCGACAGAGTTCTGAATGCACCCCGAAGAGTTCTGAAGTTCCTGCCTAAAATAAAAAATAGTTCTGGCGAATTAATACTAAAAATTTAAAATTTGGGGTGCTAACTTCACAAAACGCACAACGAAAAATTGCGATATCTTCTAAACCATTAGTCATAGCGCTTTAAATGCTAATAACTTTTAGTAGAACTCTTGGGGTACATTCAGAACTCTATCGAAAATTTCATTTTTTTAAAAATGAGGTGCCAACTTCACAGAGGTTGAAAATAATTTTGTAGAAATTTCAAGTTCTACTATTCTGGTTATTTTTATTATAGTTACAATTCTGAGAAAGCGTTTTATATTTAATATTTTTATATTAAAGTAAACTATTATAGAACTAAAATAATTTATATAATTATATTTATTTTTCTATAATAACTTTTTACCATTTGATCATTACAAATAATTTTAAATGATACAATATATAATTTTAAAAGATACAATCCTTATTAAGAAAACTGCATGTCTACTCTTTTTTTTTATTTCTCTCACGTTTTCATTAATTTAATACAGAGTTTATCATAGCGACAACTTACACCGTAAGATATGTATCAATTTACTTTACTTATCAGAACAAGTTGGCTATAATGTAAGTTCGTATTTCATTTATATATATATGTACTACGAAGAAACTATACAGTGTACAGAACCATTTCTGGAAGAAAAATGTAGAAGAAGATTTTCTTTATCACACATTAGTATATTTTATTCGTAATAATT
This sequence comes from Cyphomyrmex costatus, assembly GCF_001594065.2. Classification (NCBI taxonomy): domain Eukaryota; kingdom Metazoa; phylum Arthropoda; class Insecta; order Hymenoptera; family Formicidae; genus Cyphomyrmex; species Cyphomyrmex costatus. The sequence goes on from NW_017275130.1 coordinate 1,500,845, forward strand.
AATTGTTTAAAAAGACAAAATTGTGAAAACTGTGCCACTTTTCTCTACGTTCTATCCTGTTCATTTAGATTATTTTGTTTTCTAACCATTTTGAATTATTTTTCTTTCTAAATAAATGTAGATATAAAAATTCATCTATTCTTTTACATGTCGTTGTGGGTTACCAATGAACCACGTTGAACTTTCCATTCAGACTGTTCTTTATAAATATAATTTTTAATGAAGTATATTATAAAATATTTTAACTAATAATTATAATAAATAATTACTCATAAATACAATTTGATGAAATACAATATATTATGAAAAATCTTTTATTTGTCAAATATAATAAATACAAATAAAAGTATTGTATTTATCGATGATTCACGCGGACAAATTACTTAAAATTGACACCGCATGAACGTGTTAACGAATACCATTACCCTGTTTGCTATCTCCATTGAGATATTGCCCGCCCCGAACGTGACTTTAGATCTTAAATGGTCGGACGTAGGGTTGAATCGAGGCATTTACTTACACTTGATGTATAATATTTATTATGAAATAATTTTGTGTGGACATAAACAAGACAGTCGGGAAAGAAATACAAATAGGATAAAATAATCCTAAATTGCGCAAGTATAATATAACACTTCCATGGGAACAGACTTTTTAGCGATAAATAATCATATAAAATGGATAAAAGAGTTCTTTTCGTCGACAACGATCTCAAACTGTAATATTGCGCAGACACTGGATCGACAATCTATTATCAAAAAGCAGGAAGAAGATAGCGATTTCCAGCGTCTAGTAGAATACAAATAGGCACTGCGAACGAATACGCGTATGCTAAGCGTATTGCCTAAGCATTTTCTCGCAAGAAGGGAATAAGGTGGTCGAGTGCGTGTGTAATCTTCCGCAGGTGCGCGATAGAAGACAATGGCGCATTAACCCAATGCTTGGTGCAGTGTGTGTGCATGCATGTCAAGATGCTTCCAATGGGAGAGCGCATCCACTCACGCTCATTGTCAAGTCGGATGCCGTTACCATTGTGTCGGACAGCGTTGCGTACTCACGCTCTGTCGCGTTTCACGTGTCTACGCGCGCGATCCCACTGTCTGCCGCGTGACGTCGTGTGACAATTTCGGCGTGTATATTGTAGCTATTATACACAAGCAAGAGCGAATACGCGCTTGTCCTTTACGTTAGTTTCGGTTCCATAGCTGTATAGTATATCGTATATCGTCGACATGTAAGGAGCATTTATGTCCTAATGGTAAGCACTTGTTTCTGAACTATTAGTGATTTAATATTCAAAATTAAAATATAATAACAGTGGACTAACAAGTAAATAGCAATGTTAAAAGGTGATAGTAAAGATAGTTGTAATGTTATATTTGCAAAGTTGCACAGTGCAAAGGCACAGTCGGATTATGTCAATTTTGAATAAAAATAAATAAGAATACAATTCACCACCGTCAATAATTGATAATAAAAACTCATTGTTAAAGCTTTCACATGCCGAAATAATATAAAAATTTAAACTGAAATTTTCGAAAACTTAGGTTGCGAACAAATGATAAAGATGTCACACTGTTGACTTAAGAATCACAATAATATGACTGTTTTATTAATATCTTGTATGGTACAAAAGAAGATTGCATATATATGTACACCGAGGAAGTATTTCTACGTACTTCCGATAAGCTCTAGAATATAAACTGTTCGTTATATTTGAGAAACACGTGAAGTTAGCGAAAAGCGCCAACGTGAAACTGTCGTCTTCAATAGCAAAAGAGTTAAGTGTCATACTTAGCGAACTTGCTGAACAAATACGCCGCTGGTTGCGCACGTCGTGGCGACAAATTTGTCGTTTGTTTATTTGCGGATGTCAAGCCGGTGAACCGGAAGTTAAGCGAATGAAGAACGAATTTCGCCTAACTTTCGCTAACAAGAGGAATTTCGCAGATCTTTTCCTCTCTCTCTCTCTCTCCCTCCCGCCCTCCCTCCCTCTCTCATTTCTCTTATATTTCTGTCAACAACGTTGACTTTCTTAGGTCTAACGATGCAGATTTGAGTGAGTCGTGTATACAAAAAGTCCAAGTTCTTCCATCGGTTTCTTAATGATGCAGACTCTAAAAACATCTAATAATAAGGCTCCATCTTATTACTTCCTTTCTTACCCGAGATCTCTCTGCCCGTTGCAGAGCTCAGAAATAAAATAAAATGTTTCCGACATTGGTCTGATATTTAACTAAAGTTTTAAAATAATGATTCGGCATTCATTACTTCCGCATACATCTAATTTTTGTTATTAGTTTTCTGAATAATATACTTGACATTTTCATTTGTTGGAGTGATACGTTACTTCCTTTAAAAATACGAAAGTAATATTAATCTAAAAACACGACGAAGCATTACATAAAGATAAAACTGACAAAGTTATGCAACTGTTATTATTGCGTGTAAATATACGAAGTAATAGTCATCCGAATAACGTATGTCGAAAGAATGTATTTTTTTAAATTTATTTTTCAAGAGAGAGTTAACCGGACCATCTATGACCTACTTAATCTTTATAATTTTTTTCTAATTTTTTGCTGAGTTTAAAATTGAAAATCGATGGTCAAATTTACAATAAAAAAAGAAATATTTTTGAACGTTAAAAAATTTGAGACCTTTTTACTTATTTGCATGAGTACAATAATGATTTTAAGAAAAAAAAAAAAATTGAACCACATAATTATCTAATATTTGTTTTTAATATGCTATTTTTAATCTCAGATTAATTTAATCTTTATCTTGTTTTAAGTTTGTAAAACTAGAGATTAAAGTTAGCCTATATTGATAGAAGCGAGCATAAAATATAACATAATATTATGTCGGATAAGTGTCAAATAATTTATGGACACAAATACAAGCGCTTTTCGTAATTAAAATTTTTTACTCGCGTATATCTTCTATTATTTCTTTGACTTTCTAACAATCCATCTGGACTTAACTCGCCCTTTGAAGAAAAATATGAGAATACGTCGCAAACGCGGTTCGAGTGATGCTCCCGAGTTCATTCTCGTTCAGTCAGGTAGAACCTTTCGCGGCTACCTGTCACAGGGTTAGCTAATGAAAGAGCAACGACGTCTCGCGTTAATGGCCAGGACTTATCCCCGAGATAATCTCTCGCATACAATGTGGTATTGTACGAAGGGACACGCGATTGTTCCTCACGACTCGCCCACACGATACTATTTCGAATCCGTTGATTTATGTGACGGCAATTTGAATTTCTTTTACAGCTTTAAGTACTAAAATTCAGAATCTGATTTTAAAAAGTATATGAAAGAAAATATGAAACATTAAACGTAATTTAATTTTTTGAGACCTAATTTCAAAGAATAAACTTCTTCAATTATATAATATTTTTATTTAGCTTTTTTCTCTTTTTAAGTATTGAAACTTCTCTTTTTAGTTGCGGAAAAAAAATTCTGCTTTTATAACTTCGAAGTATTACTTTTACCGGAATATCTTATTTTATATTCTCGTTTAATTGATCAATGTATTTTCATGCGTGATGGTTTATTAAATAGACTTTCTTAAATCTTTCTTTAAATAGTAAAAATATTATATAAAATAAATCTTCCTTGTATGTTTCTATATGTATATAGTGAACACTTTTATAAAAAAAGATATCTATAGATTTATAATAGTCCGTTAGAATATGTTATATACCTATAGAAAAAACTTCAGTCTGATATTTTATTGATTCCAAGATAAGAGGATTTATAATATTATATTATCGTGCCAGATATATGATATAAGAATGTAGACTAAATAAAATATTAAAATTTGAATAACCATCTCGTTATAGAAGTGTATGTAGAAGTTGCTAATGGAGACATATTGATGATGAAGATAACATTAGAGTCTATGATATAATATTTACTCTACATACGGTTAATAGATCGATCGTAAGACTGTCACGTGGCTCCTAATTATCGGTTTCCATCCTCGAACTGTATTAATCCGACTTCGATTAGAACTTTGAGTAAAGTTAGAGAAAGTTTGCGATCGACGAGGTCGATTATACGTGCGATCGGAGGAAAGCTTGAGGCACAATGTACACCGTCTGTTCTCGTTAAATTGGCTTATAACAAATATATGTGCACCTCCATAACAGCTAATGTCCGCTGCTAATGCTGGACCCTCGTATGCACCATCCTATGTCAACCAAGTTCCAAAATAGTCTTTAATTTCAGCGTTGTCGTAAAGATAATTACGTTAAATCAATTAGAATTATTTTATAGTAATACAATATTCAAACAAAAGTCTTTCTATAGAAACAGCTTGTAAAAAAAGTTTGTATTACATTTTATACATATTTAAAAATTTTTTTAACATGTCGCATAATTTAAAATGTAATTAATAAATTGATAAATATATTTTAATATTTTGGATATGGAGAGGGGGAGAGAGAGAGAGAGAGAGAGAGAGAGAACCAATATTTATTGTTATTAACTTTTAAATGTTGCGTAAATACACTTGGTTATGGCACACCTAACTCAATTTAATTGCTTACAACTTTCATAAAAATGAACATATTGTAATTATTGTTTTTTTTTCTATTGAAGTAATATTAAAGAACATAAAAAAATGGTACCACACAAATGCATCTTTATAAATAAAACTAATTAATAATAATAATAAACGATGAAAAAAGCATTAATAAACGTATTGAAAAAAAATAGCCCGGTAAAACATATCGAAAAAGCGCGTTCAAAAATTAATATTCTAAAAAAAAATAAAACAAATATATACATACATAAACATTTGTACAATACATAACTGCAAATATGGATTCTCAAAATGACACCTGTTTCGCATCAATTTGCACTTGTGATTCTGAGCACTTTAATTCGTCGCTGGTTCGCAATTGGAACAAAGTTATACGAACATGAAATGTCATCGGCGGCTGGCGAGACAAATATATATTAGTTCCCACTAGCCACCTGTTTGTCTCCTACCCTCTCTCTCTCTTTCTCTCTCTTTGTCTATCTGTCTCTCATGGCAACTAATTCAACCGTATATTTCAAGCACCCAACTCACACGGCAGCCACCGTCATGTTACACGGCGGTCGCGATATAATACGTGCGCTCTCGTAGTAGTTTTCTCCATTAAATATCCAACATTCATAATGCTGAAGATCTGCATCGTCGGTATGGTATAAATGTCTCTGCTTCAAATCTGCGCTCGCTCCACTTCCTCTTCTCCGCCAGCGGTTTGTTTACCCGCTGTCATCTTCCGTTTCGTTTTAAGCGATTTCTCGCACGTTGGATAAACGGATGGTAGCCGATTAAGGAGTACCGCCTGCGCCATTCTGAGAGATCCATTCCGGCGCTGAGAAATAGACTGTCGGGAAACAACAATACGGTGGTAAAAGATCCGTCCGTAATTAGCGATGACAGAAAGAAACTACTCATTTGTTTCACTTCAGATAAATTATATCTGTGGCAGATACATAAAGTCTACAAGTAATAATTAAAGGAAGGGAAAAGTAATAAGTTTGAAATTTATATATACAGACGATTTATATTATTTTACGCGTTAATTAGATAAGTGAAGTTTGATTTTAATCTGAAAATAGAGTAAAATATAAAATCAATTTAAAAAATTTTTCAATTTACGTCTATTCTATATCAATATAAATTTATTTTAATCTCGGTTCAATGCTCGTCATCTTGCTCTTCGTTTTGTCTAATTTTTAGAACAATTAGAAAAAGATAAAGAGTTATATATAAAAAGTTAAAATTGAATTACATTGATAGAAACGGGCATTATTCGTATAATTTGTTGCTTGTTTCCTAATGATAACTATTTGTGAAAAATTCGAGGTGCATCACATGTCTCTTTTCAAGCCGCGTGTCGCCGGTGATTAAAATGCATACATCATTCCCAGATTCTCATTCAACGACCCATCACCAGAGGTCGGCCTTCGCTTGGCTCGATAGAAAGTATCCACGTGCCATATCGCGACGCTTTTTCACATAATTGAATTACCGCGTTTCGATTTCTGCCGTACTACTACGCACGATGATAGTACATACAATATATCGGTTATCGGTTTTCAATTCTTCTGTTTCCATCCGCGCCAGCGCGGTTCTCCATCGTCATGTTTCTGCGTAGTACACATTTTCGGTTCGATACGTTTCTCTATCAGTGCTCTCGTATCGACGCATCCCATATCATCGCCACTAGAAAAATGATGTTTCATTCTTGTTGCAAATATGGTTTCGTTCGCGGACATGCGGCGTGAATGAAAATACCAAACTCGCGCCGTTTAATTTCACGCATCGAATACAGTTCAGAACATTAAGCTTTATGTAGCTGAAATGTACTCTCTCCCTTCCCTTCCCTCCCTTCCCTTTCTCCCCCCTCTCTCTCTCTCTCTAAAAATTGTGATTCGACAGGGAAAAAGGATCCATACAACACAAGCCTCCAAGGAACGTCCTAAAAATTTCCAGAGAACAGTCTACGTATAGAACATTCCAGGATATCCCTTGAATAAAGTATGTTGTATGAGAATGTATACAAATACTTGCCTTTCTTAGAGACTTTCAAGTAAGTGTTCGGACATTCGAGACAAATATAGCGGCAATACTTGACTCTTTCTTGTAGCGTATAAAAGCTCCTGTAAGCTTTACGTGATTCATCCTGATGTACTTTCTACAACGCCACCATATTTGTCTCGCGTGAAAAGGCTCTACTGACAAGTCTAGACTTTTACTTGCGACTTTACCCTGCTTTCTCTTTCCTGCTTATGGTAGTAAAACAACATTGGTCAATCAGCAAATTGACAAAAAGAACATTACAAAACCTTTTCATTATCAATGTCACTGTCTCTATAGGAATTGGGACATTCTCTATTCCTCAATTACTCATTTTAGTATACTCACTTTAGTAGAGCTCACTGATTCAGAACGTTACTGTTCATTTCACGAAGGGCCACAGACAATGAATGCTCTCGAGAAAAGGATCTCATCGGGGAGGTTAGAGAAAGCAAGTATTTGCGTTAATGAAGGAGATAATGGATAGTAATGCTGATGAGATTTAACATGAGCCACTTCTCTCTCTCTCTCCCCTCGCCTTTTCCTTCTCCCTCCCTTCCTCCCTCTCTTCCCCCCCTCTCTCTCTAGGCATTGTAATTTATCCGACCGGTGTTTTCTACGGCGCGAGCGAGTAGCGGTACGGCGAATGATTGATGAAACTTTATTCGGTGGCTTTCCGAGCCGCAGAGTTAAAGCAGATATTTATAATGGAGTTAGTGAAACGCGCGTAGTTTCGCCACCGCGGCGCGGTTTTGATATTAATGTAACGCGGCGGTCGTTTGAATTTATGAACCACTCCCGCTTTCATAAAGCGCAATTAGGAACGGTCGGACTTTTCTTCGAACACATTCGGCTGGAAGGAGATGCAAATGCGAAATTATTTTTGCTCTGTCGTGAAACATGAACGTATCGATGTATCCTTCAACGTACCAAAAAAAGCAATTAAATGACTCGTTTTATTTAACGAACGAATTAAATTTGAATTTTATTCGTATTTTTATTTACATTAACGAACGAATTAAATTAAAATTTTATTTTTGTTCGTATTCGTAGAAGATAGCTACGTTCATCAAATATTTTATAAATTTTCCATAAACTTGTATTTAGATTTAGACGAAAAGACGATTCTCTATTTTTGAAACATTATCAAGCGTGTACGAGTACTCCTTATCTCTTGCTCGGCCTGGCATCTTAAAGCGTTCTTTCATCCTGCATTTCCTATTTCCTTCAACTTTGACATATTTCTTCGTTGGCTACGTCGACGAGCGTATTTCTACACATTCGCCCGACTGATTTCGTTGAACGTGGAAGTAACTATAGAAGCTTCTCCGGTGTGTGCTCGTCGGGCCCTTCGCCAGAATGCTCTTCCCTCTCCGACCGTATACGTGCCGTGGGATCCAAATATTTGGACACCGCGGGATCATCGGCATTCATCGCGGGCGTCTTAAAGCGCTTCTTGTAGGAAGGAAGAAAAAGAGAAACGAAGGAAGTAAGAGAGGAAGGAAGGAAGGAAGGAAGGAAAGGAACGAACGAACGAAGTAAGTTCGTTCGTATGAACGACTTCTACCACTATTGACTCATAATACGGCAGTCTGCCGGAAAGAGCCCTCGGGTTTGAATAATCGAATGGATCCTTCTGCATTTATTTCACCGCCGGAATAATAGCCAGCCCGCGGTTGGAATAAAGAAGTAATGGTTTCGCCGATACGCGCTGCCACCACCGTCGCCGTCGAATCGGAGCATCTTGTTCGTCCATTACCGACATTTCATCGTAAATAATCGTGAGAAACGTCGCTTATGTCGAAATACTCTTTCCTCGACTGAAAAAACGCGACGCGGACGCGAAAGAATTTTTCTTCCTCTTCTCTTCGTTAACGTCGCCGCCTAGTATAAGTCGGTGAAAATTTAACAACTCATCCACGTGATAAAAACGAGCTCGGTCTTGAAATAAGAATAAAACTGCGAGAAGTAAAGCAGCCTCTTGTTAAGAATGCACGCGTACGATCTTTCGATGAATTCTCCATTTTTAATCCGCCACTCAGGTCAAGAGAGCCGCGCATCTAAACTATTTATGCGCAAACACGCAATACGGAATGTTGCGAGTATTTTTAATATTTAAATACTATACTTGGCGTGTGCAAGCCTGGCAGAGAAATGAAACGCGAAGTCTGGAAATTAATCGGTGCCTTCAGGAAAACGCAATGTTGCGATATCTCGAAACAAGAAAAAATTAAAAATTAATAATATATGCCTCTCTCTCGACTTTCAATGTCTTCCTACGTTTCTAAATACTTGATTATCCTGTTGCTTTAGTTCTACTTTTCTAAACTTTTATAAAATAAAAAATTGATCAAGCAACGAATTTTTATTTCTTCTTGTGTCATAAAAATTGAGTATTTTTGCTAAAAATTGAGACGAATCGGAAGTCGGTACATCTCGAGAAATCAAATAGAAGAGATGTGAACAAAAAACCATGCACTTTTATTACGCGACTTCGTGCCGAGTCTCTCAGGTGATTCAATAAATAAATAAATATCCAAAACCTTTCGCTTTGTATAAAAAGAATGTGGATATCGTGGTATACCGATTTGGATTTTAAATAATGTAATCTCTCGTTGATCGTCTCTTCTCCCTCTTCGTTGCCTGTTTCATGCTAAATGTTTATACTTGCCTTGTAACACTTATTAGTTAAACAAACTTTAATCTGTGACTGCGTAATGCGAATGTCTTGGTGAAATAAATATTTCGAATTATCAAATTCTAGAAAATATTTCTTTTCGAAATATCGGATGATAGATCAAATATATAAATTAGACTTTTATCTAATTGTATACAAAAAGTTTTGCTAAAGTATCTAATATAATTTAGCTAAACAAAGATCTAAATAATTATGTAGGATGGTCAAACTGGTTGATAAATTGTCAAAACTTTGTGCAGCCTTGCTTGTCACACTTAAGATTTTCTCAAATAAATTACATTTTGATGTAACACACAATCAATATGATAAATTATTTTGATAGTCTAATAAAATTTTTATATTTGTATCTATAGTTAAATTTCTAGATTCTTCAGCAAAATCGTTATTTTCGTGTAAATATATAGAACTCTGTCAGCCATAATTTTACGAAAGCATAAGAATTTTATTATTTTCGTTATATCAAATGCATAGGACAATTTGTCCATTTTATTTGCTATTCCAGCAATAAACATCGTAACATGAAACTCGAAATGTAGAAACGGTCAGGTCTCTCTCTCTCTCTCTCTCTCTCTCTCTCTCTCTCTCTCTCTC
>NW_017275130.1:1510797-1592367 GCF_001594065.2 Cyphomyrmex costatus
TCTCTCTCTCTCTCTCTCTCTCTCTCTCTCTCTCTCTCTCATCGTGCAACGATTTCAAAGTCAATTAAAAATATTTGTGTTTGAAAAACAAATATATACATCTCCATTCGTATGCGTAACATCGGTATCGACGTATATACGATTTGACTTTGTGCTCACCGAAAACTTTGCGAAGCAAAAATCGTGTCGTTTTTACGTTCGCTATCGTTTTATACCCCGTGTGCGGTCGTTGATATTTGTCGCACGTGTCCATGCGAAATGTATTGTACGCAATTTACAAAACGCGCCGTCCGACGTATCGATCACGATTCTACGCGGTCACGACCGGTCGTGCATCATGTTGTGGTGGCGCGCTGTTAATAGTTACAGAAAATTAATTCAAGATAATTATCACGATGAAACGTTGAAGCATATTAATTGCTGGCGAGTGCCATCGCGTCGTACCCCGCTTTTGTCGCAATGCACGATACTGCAACGTGTCGCGCACGCGAATTATTGAATCGCGCCTCTCGCAATTCTCATAAATGCTGCAAATATTTTGTTTCGGCTATCGCTGCTATTATTATCCCGGCGCATTCGCTTTTAATCTCCCTAATTGCTCGAAAAACATGGGAATTATCGAACATATCATGTATAATTAATGGAACTATTATAATAACAATTGTAATGGTATTCTCAAGAGTGTTCTATTATTTTCATTAATTTATTTAGTTGTAAATATTCCAGCCTACCTTACTCATTTTTATCTTTTGTGACGATAAATTTTGCAATTTTAGTGACTTATTATTAATTCGTTGTTAATTATTTATTAAGAATTAATTAATAAAATGACGAAATTTATTTCTATTCCGATCCATTGTAAATATAGTGGCTCGAGCGCTGTGACAAAAATGCCAAAAATTGGGCTTAGACCAAAATGCGCGTTTACGGATTATATCCCGAAATTACACCGTGCGAATGCGCAGAATGACGAAGACGAATCGAAGGGCTTGAAACGTGATGATAGGCTGACAGCGCGAACCTACGCGTCAAGTTTGTGCGTGATCTTGTGGGACTTCATCGGATGGATTATATAACCGGTCGGTCTGCCGTTCACCCTAATTCATTTACGAGTGCCATCACTTTTGATCGGACGATGGTCAGGATTAATGTATTGCCGGAATGACGAAGATTGATGACGAAAATTTACAACTACAAATAATCAATACGTACGCAGTACGTGAATGCAGGTGAACGTTTTTACTAATATCACTTTAGGATTGTCACAAATGCATTATTATACAATAAAAAAAAAACATTTTTTCTTTTTTTAAATAAAGACAATAAAAGCGATTATAATACAGTCATTAGAAAGCGCAGTAAGTCTCTAATTTATCATTGAAGAACGTACGCTTTGTTTTACTTATCTAAAAGTTCCAGTAATTCTCTTCATGCTATACTAACGTTTTACATGATTTTTCACGCGAAGTATATTAGGAGAGTATTTACAGAGAATGATCGACGATTTTAAAGAAGCACGACACTATGTTTATGTGTTTTTGTTCGTACATATGTATACCTAATAGAAAGGGTGATTTTGCCTAAAGTATAATATAATGTAAAAATTTAGCTACATACAGATCTAAAAATAATTTTGTTGGACTTAAACTAATTGCTATAGAATATTGAAATTTTTTGCAGTCTTGCTCATCGTGCTTGAAATTCCTACATAATATAATTTTGATAGTTCGATAAATTATTTTCAGACCTTTATCGCGAGGTAAATCTTTTAATACTTCAGCAAAATCGCTTTTTCCGTATTATCTCACGCAAGAATATCTACAATTGTTCATCCATTTTAACGAGACTTATATTGTTAAATGCGACACAAGTTTCGTCGGTAATAAAGTCGGTATCATGCGTTAGTCGGTGCGCTTTTCTTTTTTTCACCTCTTTTTTTCATAGCCGTATATCACAGCCTCGTGACGTGGGACGTGCATCTTTTATTAACCGCGTTACATTATAAAGCATTTCCATATCCCCCGGCGTGTCCATTAATTATTTTTTAATCCCATTTTTACGCCCGACATGCACGGCCGTCTCGCGTGGAAAATAGAGTAAAGGAAGCACAACGTTTTACCCACGAAACACCCTTTATTATCGTGTCCCGCCCACAGATGGATTGACACTCCTGTTCTCGACGGACGCGACGGGGCGAGCCGAGGAACGTATACAATAATGCGTATGACGGTAATGCGTTTTCGCGTGACGCATTGACAACGAAGACACAACGCGCGATAACATCGCGGAAATTAGCAGTAACGTTATGCAGAAGTGGAGGAGGGCGTTCCTTTGAAATAGCGCCGACGACGTTGAGACGTTATCTCGGTATTGTCATGTGCGCGCGATCTGTTGGATTTGAGTAAAATATAATTGGATAATTGTGCAATTAATTAGCTACGAGCGTACAATTACTTAGCTTTATATTGTTATCGGTCTAACTATTGTCATTTTGATAACAGCAAAATTACACGTTCACCTGCCGAGCACTCTAACTGATGTATGAAGATTAATCGCGAGGTCGTGGGTAACGTACGAGTATCAAGATCTCTGAGTATTTCGCATCGTTATTACGAATTTAATACGTATATTTATTAAAACACAACAGAGTGATGTAGGAAAAAATTATTTAAAAAATTCATCGATATATTTGTGCACTTCCACTGTCGTCATTGTTATGCGTATATGATGACGATCGTATCAGCGGCACGTAAAGCAATCGCGAACTCGATCACGAACATCACAGGCGTTAGAGCTTCGGTTATTAAATACTCCGAAGGTATTTTTAATTCAATGGCAAAGTGTCAGTGGGATACACGCGATCAGGATGCGAATAATAGATTTAAAAAAGGAAAAAAGGTCACTATATATGTTATTACGCGATGCATTTTTCTTTCTTTCCCGCACTGTTTCTATTAACCGTTTCATTATCGTCGTTAAAATAATACATTTTGAAAATTAAGGGAAATATGAATAAATCTATGTTTGATATATGAATAATGGTATAGAGTTGAGCTGGAAATGATTTAAATTATATCGTGTTTCATTCTGATCGAAGCAATATCATTATTGGAATAAAATCACTCTTTTAAAATGATAAAATAAAACATAAACATTTTAGAAGTTTACTTTTTATTTCTGAATGTTGTGTTAGCAGTATCTGATGAAAGATTTATGTAAAGTATTGAAGTTTATGCTATGTATAAAAATAAACCTTGAGAAATTTGGCACGTTTAATATGCCGCGAGTTGAAAAAGTTCGAACATTGATTTATACAAGTCTGCGAAAATCGCAGGGATCATGTAGATGCATATGTTGCCGTACTTTTAGATATTGTAAATGCTATATACTAATGAAGAGATATAAATATCAGTCTATATGCGTGTGCATTATTTATAGGATAATCACTTGATGAAATATACGGGTTGTATTGCTTTTTAAATTTATTACTTTGCATTGCATTGCATTTTATTCGTTTCCGCGTGGTAACCAATAATTTTCTGACACAATAAAGCAATATTAATGTCAATATTGCATGCGATTTGCGTTTTAAATTGCGTACAAACAAATCGCGATATTTTTCTTGCATTGAATCGCGCTGTTTCGCATTAATTACGGACGTTTTTTAAGAGCTGAGCTATTATCGGAAAGCTGCTTTCCATCCGATAACAGTTATTTTTATCTCGCGACGAATATCAATATGTTATTACAATCCCAGCGTACAAATAGCAGATAGAACGCAAAACTATTTTCGCGTAAATTGTTTTTTCCCTTAAAGTGAACGTGTGATGAAATCACAGAACGCTGTTTTCGGGGACATGAAAAATGTTTTAATTAAATTATTATTTGATAACTCATTATCAATTTTTATTTTATCTTCTTGGCTGCAAAAAGGATTGAACGATGTTTAACACAAACGTCACTAACAAATATTTCAAACAATGTTTATCATTTTACGAACAGTATGATCTTTGGGGAAATTACATTATAAGAACGGTATAGAGAGAAAATGTCGTTGGAGGATTTTTTCCTCTCAACGGTATACAATGTTTGTCAAACAAAATACATTTGATTTATACTGCTAGATTAATACTATGTCAAATTGATTCTTTCAGAAAATAATATATATCATACTATATAATTATGGAGTGTGCAAACTAATTTTATAATCCTAATAAAAGGAAGATAATTCATAAAATAAATGAATACATAGCGAAAGTGCGTTGGAAAATTTACAGTGAGATGAAAAAATAATGATTTAAATATATTACATTGTATACTACGATTACGTTATATAGATATAGAAATATCTTTATATCTATATAATCTAAGGATTCACATTCAATACTTCTTTAATGGTTGCAATTACGATCGAGTTGTAACGTGGCATCAAGAAGAATATCCCTTTTCGCTTACTTGGGGCGGAAGTGGCCGTGTCAGTGAGATTTTATACAGTGGTAAACGTATTACGTGCCAACTACTGGGAAGAGGGATGGACTCGCGGGGGTGAGCGGCGGTGTAGCGGGGTAGGAGGGAAACATTCATACTCTCTCTATGCAGCTTTAAGAAAGGATTGCCGCGGGAGACTGCCGTTTATCAGAGGCAAGCACGGTGCGGCTGACAAGCTATTACTGCACGTGAGATCGCCTTTGCATCGAGATTGAATAGATCGAGGCTCCCGGAAAATAGGTAAGCGTAGAATGGGCCGCGAAGAGAGGAAATGCGCGGAGAAGGGAAGGACAGAAAGAAGAACGACTGCCGTGCCGAGATGATGTTAAACTCGTACTACGTGGATTACCTACAAGCGTACGAGTTGTCCCGCTCAGTATATCCGATATTTTTCGACTGGCTACGAAGATCGATACGATACTATCTATACACAATCACCACGTGCATACATATAATCTAGGAGATATAACACTTTCGGATATCAGTCTTTTTCCAAAGGGAGATATATGGCGACAAAAGTTTAAATAAGGATATACTTTGTTATAGGTGTTGCGAAAAAAGAACATTTTTTAATTATAGCGATATATACTATATCGCTATCGTAGTTAAGTAGTTAAGAATTAATAACATATACATAATATTGTTTTTTTTAGCGTATTTTATTATACTTTTTTTATTATTATATTATCGCATATTTATATAGCTGCTAGTTTTTTTTAACGTTTTAACTGCATATCGAGCACGAAGAGATCTAAAAGAACTAACTAATTTTCTAGATCTTATTTCAGTATCTACAAAAAATATTTCTTTCTCGTAAAAAAAAAACACTATTCTAAATCAGTATCGAATAACCGAGTCTGCTGGAATTAAAGGATCGCGAATTAGGATTGGACGAAAAGCATTTGATGAATAAAAAATGGTACATTAAAATATTCGATGTTTTCAGACGATGAGACTATATGCTCCTTCAGAATTACATCACCTTATTTTAGCACGTCGTTTCCCATAATGTCCCCGTCCATCTCACTTGCGACTCGTCATCTTGTCTGTTAGACTCGTTCTGAAAGACGCTGCGCCAAGAGAATCCAACACGTGCCGACGGTTTACGAGCCGAGAGCCGTACGTTGTTTCGTGCTTTTACGGCCGTTAGTTACTCACGCTTCGTTACTCAGCTACCTTCCGCAAACGTGCCTTCATTTCCTGACATCCTACATCCTGCCCAGAGTGGCCTAAAACGTCGCGTGTCACCTTGTACGACGTCATCTTGCAAAATCGTTTCTAGATGACGATGTACCTTTTCGTCGCGTATAATTTATATACGGAGAAAAGAATCCCTAAATCCTGATTAATATAATTCATTTACAATCCTTTTCCCCTAGATTTCTATAAGATGCGTACTAACATCGTTACTAAATTAACGAATGATTTAATTTGGGATTTTAATATTATAACTTTAGTTTGCAATCGCATTTTAAGTCTGATCGAATCGCACAGTTTATAAAATTAAAAAATATATTTGTCAGTTTACATGTAAATATTATTAAAGCATCAATTATATCAAAAATGGGATTCTTTCTCTTATTTAATTTATTTTTATTAGTTTAATTTTCACTTATTATTGTTAAAAAATCATGTTAAATCATTATGCTTAAAAAATGATAAAAATAACCGTACCGAATTAACTTATACCTATGTACTATCTTTTTTGTTCTTTCTGTAAGTTTTCAGAGAGTTTCAGTCTCGATCCTATATAATATTTTATTTAATAACTATTTCAATCACATTAATTTTTTAGAGATTTTTTTATTTTGCACATCTTGGAACATTTAAATTTTTTTAAATAAAAATTCTTTCACGAGACAGAATTATTTCGGGGAAGCATGTAAGCATGTGTTCGAAGGGTGGCAGTGTTTCGCGCGAGAAGCAGAAAGACGGTGTCTTGCGCTCGACGATGCATCTCTTCTCAGTGCACGTTCTGCATGGTTGAACATTCATTTCTTCTCATGTCGATAGTTTCGCATTTTTCAGTCGGTCTCTCTCGCCCGTCCCGTGCGAAATCTCTTCCATGCCTTCGGCGTATTACATATCCACCTGTGTTGTTCCCGCACCTGCGTTTTATTCCGCATATACGTATAAATTCACCGTTTGTAACGAATATTTTGTTAATGTTAAGCCCGATTTACAATTGCATAAACATAATAGTACTTTTAAGAATTGACCAATTGCAATTGAATACGACAAGAACTGTAATCCAACTGTAATTGGAGAATTCTTACAACACTACGATCACTTACAACTGACTTTACATAATTGTAGATCAGACTTTACTGATCTCGAGTTTCACGCAAGGTTTTTATACTAGAATCGTGATTATTCTTATTAATAACGATTAAATTATAGGCATTAAAAAAAATAGTAACGAGAAAATATGAAAAATGTGAAGCGTTAATAACTCTTCAAAGTAATTCAAACCGATCAATTTGCAACCAATTATTCTCGATGTACGATACCGATCGCCGATATTCTCTCTGGTTCGATCTCAATAAGTGGTATCAAGCTTCTATGTGCGTGCCGACAGAACGTATGCAGATTTATTGAACGCTGTAGTAAAACTTCGTTATCGTATCGTATTGCATTGTTAGACTGAGATGACTTGGAAACCAATACATGTTCCGATAGACAGATCTATAATTGAATAATATCGTTGTTCTTGTTCGTAATTTACTTTATATAGTCATTCTACACGAAAAGGACAATTTAGCTGAAGTATCTATAAAAAGTTTATCTAAATATTATAAATTTAATAGTGCAGTTTGAGGGTTCTGTATAATTATATTTTGATGGTCCAGAGTAAAATTATTTTCCGATTTGTATCTAGCTAAATGTTTAAACACTTAAACAAAATCGTTCTGTCCTTGTATTTTTTTTCATTAAAATATGATTCTTTTATTCTTTGTTAATGTAGATATATTAGATATATTCTAAAGACGAATTATTTTTCCAACATTCGTAATATAAAACAAATTATACAGTTGTGCTAATTTTTATTATAATATTACTTTAACAATTATTCTGTATAGAGTCTGCTTTCTAAGTGCGATACATGATGTGCTACATAATGTGTTCACTAAAAGCAAGAAAATCGTATTTCTATAAACTAGAAGAATATCCAGAGATTTTTAAATACTTTTATGCGTCGACGCACACGCAAAAGTGAAGTCGTGAAATATACAGCGTGCATGGCGAGCTTTCGGAGTATAACCGCGCAAACCTAAACCGCGGTTGTACGAATCCTGGTACGTTGTCGTAGAAACGAGGAAGTCAAGACGTAAACCGGTGTAATACTCGGAGTCGAACGTAAACTTTACCGCGCTGCAGATCGCGCTCAACATCGCCGGAAACGTAAGCGTATTACGTATACGCCGCCTCCGATAAGGCCATTCGGGTGCATGTCGCCGCATAATTTCGTACACCGGTGCTTTGACCACGGTGTCATCAACGGGTAACAATTGAATCGAACAATTAAATCCCCTTAGTACAGCCATTCGTGTTTGCAAGCTGATCCGGCATTTTCCTGTGTTGCAACCCCTGTGCCAAGTGTATAAACCCTTTGCGCGAATGAATTTGCGGAGTAATGCCCGCGATATGTACGTGTTGAATTAAGCATTAACTATAAAGTGCATGGATTTACTCGTACCATTTGTAAATGTGGATTTCTGAGAATTCCACGACACACTTCGATACGAATGTACGCACCGACTAATGTGTGAATAAATTAGTATAATTTACAATTTACGCAAGAAGTGCTTTCATTATATGCGATATCTCTCCCATGTAAATATTTCTATTTTCTGAAAAATATAAATTTTGTGAATAGAGTCTTTCTAAATAAAATCGCTAACAAGTTATTTCAATAATACACGGCACACTTACAAGGAAAGTTTTGCTGAAATATCTAAAAATTTAGCTGGATATAGATGTCTGAAAATAATTTTGTTGGACTATCGAAATAATTATGTAGCATTATTCAAGCTGATTACTAAAATATATTGAAACTTTTTGTAAAGTTACTCATCACGTTTGAAACTTTCTACATAATTATTTTACAGTCCCAAACAACACTATTTTCAGAACTGTATCCAGCTAAAATTTTAAATACTTCAGCAAAATTATTCTTCCCGTGTATTTTAATTTTTCCTTTAATCGAATCAGAGTATGTTAAAATTATTATTATCCATTAATATTTGTTGCTAACGAATAGTTTGTACAATGGATATTTTATAAGAAATTAACGCGATATTAATCAAACTGCCAAACTGTTTTTGCCGAAGTATGTAAATAATGCGATCTGCAAAGTAAGACGAATCCACGTCGAATGGACGTCGCAGCGGATTATATGGCTGTAGATGACACGTACTTTCGCATGTGCATTTGTGCACAGGTGCACAGTTGGCGCGTGTTTTGGTGACAGCGTCTATTTACTAACGTGCCTCTATGCATTTGCGCGAAGATGAAAGGATAAGATAAAGGAGACGGCGCAACTTGGTCGAACAGCTGAAATGCCCTAAGTCGTCCGTCGCTTAACTTGGTTTGCTTGTGTGCGTGCTATATTAGGTTAGTCTATTAGACAGTCAACACTAAGCAATGGTTTGTCGACGATAAATTGCTAAATCGACACTTAGACCTGTATTCATAACCTTGTATTTAAGATCTCAGTATCAAAATAAATTAAGATAAGGGCAAAGAGCCAGTAATAAACTATCAATTCAAATTAATAATAATAACAATATGTAAATAAAGTAAACAAAGAAAATTTTTAATATAATAAATAATAAATAAGATCTGAGTATCAACTTTGTAATGTTATACGATCATTTTTCATTGGTTGAATTAAATGTGATATTAGAGAACTATAATATTTGAGAGATTTAAAATTAATGTGATTTTGAAAATGGGGCTATTGATTACTGATACTATATATACATATACCTATATGCAATATTATATACGATACTGTATGACTTTTGTGAAACATTTCATATTGTTCTGTGTATATTATTTTTAATACTAGTTTATATTGTAATATTTAATTTGAAAATGTGTATAGAGACTTTTGAAATCTACTTTAAACGTTAAAAAAAAATAAAGCAACATAATTAAATTAAAAATTTCCTCTATTATTTTCTATATAAATTTTTCAATAAAGAGACTGCAAGCTATACATTTTATTTCAAACATTTTTGAAAAAAGAAAAATGAAGTAACATAATTAAGTTAACAATTTTTTCTGCATATATTTTGTTTTCTATATATAAATTTTTAAATATAACCATATAAAAAACAATTTAAATATTTTTTAAACTCTAACGAAAGTAATCAACTAAATTTGAAGATAAAATTCTAGCTGTAGTCAAATGTGTATCGAAGATGTAAAATAAGAGCTAGCTTTTATATTTAATAACGAATTAATTTGACCAATATTGCTGGAAATATGCAATTTTCGAAGCAATTTATGTATACATAACTCGCTAAACTTGCTCACGAATCTCGGTCGAACATGGTACTGTACCGGTCGTGCTCTTACTCCGATGTCTCTAGGAACGACCTGTGCTTGAGGCTGCTGGTGTTCCTAACGGTGAACAGCCAAAATACTTTATGCTAAACTTAGTTTATGCCGCGAGCGTTATTGAAACTCCGAGTAGGATTACGCAGGCCGGGGTGGAGATACGAGGCGCACCCCTTAAGGTCAGAAGCGAAACACAATATCTGCAGGCTTATTTATCACTCAGCGCACCTTATACCCCCTCTTTCCCTTTCTACCGGCTCCGTTTCCACCCTCGTACAACACCACCGCCGTCTCTGTTACCACCACGGACTGCTTTTCATTTTGGAACTTAAGGCTCGCATCATTCAAGCGGTCCTGGCAGCTCTTGCCAACCTGGTTCGCGAAATTTCCTTCGTACTTAATCCGAGGCACAGACATATTAAGCTGCGCAATGAGAAAATACTACAGTTTTGCGTCAACATTTTTCCTCGCTTCATTTCTCTCCGGTTCTACGTATTTTTATAGTTATTATTCTTGGTGGATGGTAAAACTTGCGGGATTCAAATTTTAGTTACCGATGTTTCGACATTATATTATCTTTGCAAAGTTATTTTGTCTTTTATCTTATGAAAATAACTCCAAGAGAGAGAGAGAGAGAGAGAAATTTCACTGTTTGATAAGGAATTTTAATTTGTGATTTTTTTTTTACAACTTATTTCTATATAATTTTCTTTATTAATTCTATCTCGCTAATTAAATCTCGAAATCTTAAAAAAACTCAATCTATCAAAAATTAACAAAAATTTTTATCGTTTAATTAATATTTCTTCAAGATTCTGTGAACTTTTTAAATTTCCATATTAAACTACTCGCTAATTAAGATACTTGCGTCAAACTGCCAAAGAAAAATTTAGACGCAATTTAAACTGGGAATAAATTCTTGACACATATGCATAAAATATTTCTGCGTTTACCATGGTAAGACTCGCGTATATGTATATCGATTAAAATAAGCTCGTGGAAGAAAAATACTGTGTTAACAGCCGGTCGCAAAAGTCACAAGATATCGAGCCATAAGCAAAATGCGGTGAAGGTATCGAGAGGCAAAAACGAACGATGAAAAAGGGAAGCTGAATTGGTTCGATATGGAAAATGTCCGCAAATGCTGAAGAGCCAATGTACGGACAAGCTTTTATAGAGCTATTATAAATAAAAAGCCGCTCCGGGTGTAGGCTGAAAACCATACTATTATATGTAGAATTCGAGTATAATATACCTACATATATACATATATATATATATATTATATAAGAGAGAGAGAGCTACGTATACTCTTTTATTTTATTAGGTCGTCGAAATACTACGATTTTGCAACTTGCTTCCTCGTCGCAATAGAACCGCATACATCTCTTTGAATTCACGTGAGTAGCTTGAGAAAACTCACAAAACCATCGCGAATCTAAAATCTATTTAAGTACTATCTTCTTCGATAATTTGTTTATAAAAATGGTTGTTAAGTAGTAAATTTTTTAATTACACATAAAGATATTGCTTTAAAAATTTAATAATTTAGTACAAAAAAGAATCTAAAAATCGTTTTATTGGACCTTCAAAATATTTATACATATATTATAGAAAGCCTAAGCACGATGATCAGTGCTAAAAAAAAAAATGTTGATATTCTAGCAATCAGCTTAATACGACCTAATTACTTTGATAATTCAACAAACTTATTTTTAGATTTGTGCACTGTTATATATCAAAGGAGCAATGGTAATTAAATCTTTTGAATTAATATTAACGTTATATTATTTTTAACTTTCATGTATATAAATCAATCCATTTGTGTGGCTTCAAAATAAAAAAAAATATTAATGTATGCACTTAATAAATAATAATTGAATGTGAGTCTTTAATATATTTTCTTAAGTTAAATTGTTTAACTCCGTTAATTTCAGTTATTTTACTTAAATTAACAACGTATCGAGTAAGAACAACGGCGATCTGTAGAAATTGTTAAAATTAACTCAAATCGGACATGAATTTAATAGTATATTTGGCTAAATTTTAGATACTTTAACATTTTGCAGACTCGAATTTCTATAATTCTGCTAAAAAGTCCCGAGTAAAAGCATGGGTTTATGTAAATAATGATGACGATGAGGAAAGAGAAATGCATAGCACTCACAATGCAATATGAATTCATAAATGATTATACGCAATTTGTACACAAAAACACACGAAGGATTTAATCAACGCGTCCCATGTTCGGTTGTACCCGGCTCTTTTTCCACGGAATTGTTTCTCCTCTCCGTGCTAATTCCGAGCACCGCTACATCGCGATTTCAGCGTAATAATTGCAACTCATCTGGATTTCCATTCGCCGCGAGAGCGTCATCTGAACCGTTGTGTTATCTCTCACATAAAAGCATTTCGTGCACTCGCGATCGTACTGGAGATGCGATATGCACCAGGTCGATTCACGCGACCGTAACTCGTGCGAGTGGCTCGAATATGAAAGAATATAAATTATAGGAACATTGGAAGCCCTGGCGCGGGTCGAAACGAATCGCCGAAAAGGTTTTGCTGACTCGCGGCCGAGCTCGCAAAAGCCCCATAGGACTTTTAATACGGCGCCGTGCATCTACAGAGTCTGCGGGAAATTAGTTTTTCCTCATCCGACCGACGAACCGGTTCCCTTTCCCCGCTCTGACGTATTACCCTTTGACCTTTTGTCGCGCACGACCTCCTGCCTTTTTTTCTGCCTCGAAATACCACCGTCGGTATTTCGCCCTTCCTGACCACGTCCGATCTATTATATGGTACATCCTATAAAAATTGTGGTCCACGCAGACGCGTTTAGTAAATGCGAATCAGCGTCTCTCGAGCGTCTATCAAACTCAACAATTTCGAAACATATGTTTTATCTTTGATATTAATTAAGAATTCCATTCTCATGGCTCATTTTTTCTTTTAAAATTTATAATAAAAGATAACAACGGAATGAGATGATAATATATTGAGTACTAAGTGAAAATCTACCCCAAAGTGTTCAACACAAATGAATTAAGGTCAAGTCGAATCTTGCCTAATGATATTATTATACATGAATTTAACAATTGCAAATTCAAGCAAACTGCGCACCGATTATTTGTCAAAGTTAAAACATAGATCGGAAATACGTTTTTTATCCAAATTGGCTCTCGATATTAATTAATTATTTGACGTATAAAAAAATATAATTATATAGAAAAGGACGACTATTGCGTTTAATTTCGATAAGAATCGTGCTCTATCATTTGCTATACATAGATATACATAATATTATTTCTACAATTTCTGAAATATGCAGTACCTCAATTTACTGTAAGATAATTGCAAATTCGATACACTCGCTTATTGCGTATGAAGTTCAATGTGCTGTATATATCGCTCGAGGAGGAGGTGATAGCCGTACCGCTCCTGGACGATGGGGCTATCTCAGCATCGTTATCCTCTTCTTGTCGTCCTGTCACCTCTACCATCGTCGCTGTTGTCGTTGCTGTCGTAGCCATTGTCGTCATCGCTGTCCTTATAGCCCCTACATTACGTTCCCCGTTGTCGTCATCGTGATTATCATTGTACCGTGCTCGTAATCCCCTCGTCATATCGTCAAACTTGAAACAGACAGGGAAAAGGCAGTTTCTACGACGTTGAAGTTTCTAATTACTGCCATCTCGATAATTGTAGGTCTTATGAAGGGGTAAATTCGATAAACTGGAAAAAAGACCTTTCTGAAAGAGAAAGTATGACACTAGCAAACTCAACATCACATCTATTTATGAATTGCACGAACTAATAAAATTTACAACGTGCTAATAGGATTTGCAACGAACAAGAACTTCTTGTCGCTATTTTTGACAATGCCCTTCTAACAAAAGACTGGTTTGTGCTAAAATAAAAATGAAGTTCTAAAATGTCATCTATAAAAAATAGAAAGATTTTATTCGATTTTATGGCGACAAGAATAAAATTATCATATTTTTTCTCCACACTGATAAATAAATATCAAAGGAGCAATGATATTTAACTCAGTCCTTTGAGTAAAATAACATTTTGTTATTTTTAACTTCCATATGTGAAAATGTAAATTAATCCATTTTTGTGATTAATGTTAAGTAAAAAACGTTCATATCGTATTGACATATGTATATACTTACAATAGTAAATAATGAAAAATATATTTTTTTGAGATAAATTGTTTAACTTCATTGTTCATAGTTATTATAATTAACGACATATTAAATTGAAAAGCAGTAATGTTCTATGGAAGTAATTAAAAATAACTCTAATTGAGTATAATTTTACTGTATAAATTTAATTTAAGTATCGTTAACTAGAAATACTTGGTTTTATTAAAATAAAAAATTATGAATGAATATGCTTTTTCGTTAAATATTATTAAATTACAATAGATTCTCACAATGTTTTTTACGGAACAATTTTATTTTTAATTCGGTTTTATCCTTAAAAAGATATACTTGTAACAG
This sequence comes from Cyphomyrmex costatus, assembly GCF_001594065.2. NCBI lineage: Eukaryota > Metazoa > Arthropoda > Insecta > Hymenoptera > Formicidae > Cyphomyrmex > Cyphomyrmex costatus. The sequence continues at coordinate 1,525,359 of NW_017275130.1, forward strand.
TAAAAATACAGTCTAAATAGAATTTTTTGTTAGAAAATAAAAAAATTCTAATAACAAAAAGGCACCTTTTTCAAGAAGTAATATGAGAAAAATGCTATCAACCTAGAATCAAATAATCAGGCAGTGTTTGAAAAATGGCACAATGGCGAAATACATGAAAGGCCCGACCTCAATGGAGGGACATAAATCGTCAGGCACCCAGGATTAGGCGCGGCTCGCTAGGTTGCTCGGAATTGCATCAAGTAGATTGAGACGGGAACTACCTCTGAAGGGACTCGGAAAAAGATATCGGTCGTCGCGGCGCTCTACTTGCGGATAAAAACTGTTGAAACTTCGAGTCGAAACGACTCAAGGAATAGCGGGTAATTTCACAGAGTGCACCCGAATCGTGCCGATAAGGAAAAGACGCGTATATACGTGATATAGCTGACAAGTCATAAATCATTTGACAGCACGACTTGCTTTCTGTATGCCATACCAACGAAGACTAAAACCTGATCTACATAAAATAGAGAACACGGGTCACAGGTCGCGCAAAACTAGAAACTAACCTAACATATTTTTATTATGATAGGTCGCGAGACGCACAACACATTTGGAGTTTTACGTATTGCGACCTGTGACCTGTGATTATAATCTGAAATACGTTTCACTTGCGATCTACGACCTGCGTTTGTGTATTATGTAGATCGGACTTAATATGTCCGAGTTTACGGGGTGTCGTAAAAACAGTACAATGTGTCATCTCTTTTTTGAAATAAAGAGGGAGAGAGAGGAAGAGAGAACACAAATTTTGGTTAACTCTTTCAGAAATAGTTTTATAAAAAAAATCATAAACTTTCTTATAAAGAAGATTGTCAATTTGTTTTTATATTTACAATCAAATTTATATAAATTTAATGTGATATTAAAAAAACATGTTTGGAAAAAATATTTTTGGTATGAGAAGTAGTTTTTATTATAAGAAAAAATGTGTTTTTTAAATTAAAATAAACACAAACACACTTGTCCTACTTGATGGGATTAAAAGATTGTCAACTGATGAAACTTTGAAAAGAAGAGTGATAGCTATTAATTCCAGTTTTCGCTCAAAACATTCGCTAATTAAACTCGTAAAAACAAATTTCCGATAATTTTGAAATGCAACATTTCATCATCCCTAATAAATATTATCGAGGATATTGAGGATAATGTACGTTAAACGTTGCAATGATATACGCAAACGTATATAAAAGAAGCTTAATGCTTCCGAGGTCATTGTATTCACTGAAAAACTCTATCGATCCGCAGATATTGCAATATTGCAAGTATTGTTTATCTCGGATTTTCACAAGAGAAAAGAGAACATCAAAATTGATTTAACGCAGTTCGGCTTAAACGCTAAGGATTAGAGAGAAAAAATTTTTCTCCGTCAGCTTCCATATTCTATGTGTCTTTCTTTCTATTCCTGTATTTTAACTTTTTTTTTTTAAATGTTCGATATATGGAAATCATAGGAAATAGTCTTATCATATAATATTATGACGTATAGTGTAATTTGAAATATGCATGTGTGATAATGACAGCATTGTTTCAACATTAGTGCAGGAAAATATTGCAAACGCGAGACGCCCTTTCGTGACTATGCAAATCACAAAATCGAGTAGTGCGGAGTGGCGCGCCGTGTTTCCCTTCTCCGAAGTTAAAAAGTTCCGGACATATAATGGCTCATCCGTCTAACGTGACATGTAATTTTTTCCACCGTAACAACAAAGGTACAGGACCAATTTCGTGGAAAATTGCTAAAGCAATGTCTTTAGCATACGATATTGTTCCAAAAGAAATATTCCAGCGGCCTGTAAATTTTTTTGTGATTTCATGCTTTGTTTTTACTATATAAAAGTTCACGTCGTATATTTTTACTGCGCAAGTTACATTGTTCGATATACATGTTGCGTGTATAAATTTTTTACTAGAATAGTAAAGTAAACACATTTCAATTGAATTCAAGAAAAATCGCAGATATAAAAGAGCATATTCCATAAGATACGAGAATTTAACCCATAATCACTTTTACAATATCGGATAAAATATATACATAAATTGATAAAGAGGAATTTTTTCAGTAAATTTACAAGTAAATGGTGTGATTGTTATTCGAATAATGAAGTGAAAAACCGATTAAAGAATAAAAACTGATGAATGAAGAAAGTCACCGAAGGGGTTGTTTGAGAGAAAATAATTTACTATGGAGGTTCTATTGTTAGAAAGAGAGCAATATTGTCTACGTTCACAGTTACGCTTAAAATATTGCTATCGATCAAATAGAGTACGAGGTACAATAACGAGTGAATTCAAATAGCAACGATCTGCCCGGTGAGTCTGTAGTCAATCGGCTCGATCAATAGACCTGGTTTTGAGAGGCCGCTGGCGAAATTGCGATCTTTTGAGCGATGTCAAGTCGGACGAAGGAGGATTGCATATGGCGCACAGCTATACTATGAGTATATCAATCGTTGAAAGCCCAGTGATCCCAATTTCGATTCACTCAGCTCTCGGGACCGCTCGGGAGCGCCACATTGTCCCTGAATCTCGAGAGCCCTTTGTATTCGTCGGCCCTCTATCGATGACCGTCGCCGACGTTGTCGTTCCCGTCATCGTCGTCGCGGTGTAATAACCGTCCTAGTTGTCGTATACTTGCTTGTAATAACGAAGACGAATGGTCGGACATGGCAATGGTTGCGAAATATACCAGTGACGGAAGATGATTAAGACGGGGCGATATTAATTGTCCAGGAATGCTTAAATATTAATTCGTTTCGGCGTCACACGAAGATGTGGTCGACATGCGAGTATACTATATAACGGAAATTGAATTTTATTTTTGTTGAGTGTTGAGAATTCAATTTTGTTGGACACGAATTTTTATTTATTAATGTGAGAATCTATTGTACATATATTATTTTTACGGATATTATGCAGTTGATTTCGAGAAAAAATTTCAAAAGTATTAATAACACATTTAAAATAAAATTTTAAACAAAGCTTAAATAAGTCTTTAAGGAAGGTATTCACGCGATTGATTTTTATATTTAAAACCATTTTAAGTTTTAAATCTAATTTTATAACGTCATGAAACCAATCAAATATATATTGTATTAAGAGCATTTTAAGATATTATTTAAGACTATCTGGAAATAAGGAGGAATTGCATTGAAAAAAATATTCTTTAAACAGCATTTTTTTCATTGAAAATAATCTTGTTGATTTTAACGTCAGTATTAATAAAACAAATTTTTTTAAAAACAAGATCATTAATAGAATTAACAATATTTTAACTTAATATATTTTTAGAGAGAATGGAATTACTTTTTAAAAGTAACTCTTTACCGTTACTTTCCCGTTACTTTTTTGATAATAAAATAAGATCAATCTAAAAACTTTTACACAATATTTTTTTGTTTAAATAATTAAAAAAGTAATGAGAAGTAATATTTATACCGGTAAAAATTGGATCTTAAGTTCTTTAAATAATTTCATATAGATATTCACATATATCACTAATAATAATCTACATGAAATTATTTAAAACATTCAAGATCTATCTAGCTTCAATTGTTATAGGTTCTTCTTACTTATTGTGTATTCACATTATACGGTGCTAATAAATCATTTATTATTGTTTAAAAAAGTAAGTAACTTGTTACTTCCATCACATTCTTTGCATATTTTATAAATTATATTTTTGTAATTTTTTTTGCAAGGGATATATTTGCGAAAACATTGTTACTAATATCGCAATAGTTAGATAGAGTGCCGGACACATCTGTATTTATATTTTGGAAAATGTCGGATGTGCGAGATTTAATGGCCAACGATAACTGACGGAAAAGAGCAGAAATTTCAGCGGAGATGGAGATATGGACTCATTCTGACGGGAAACTGTCTCTGAAAGGCTATGATTTATTGCATGGTCATTTATTAGGAAGTTTCATAAAGGTCTGCGTATTACCGGCTGACGTATGACGTAGGATACTTGTACTTATGCCGACGAAATCGAAATCAGAACGATGTTGCACGGCGACAGATGCCACTGCTCTGCACGAATTCGTTAAACTTAATCAATTCTTTTCCGCAATAACGGCGAATTGAATTCGCGTTTTTCCGATAACCGATAGAGCCGCCGCGTCCGATTACGTCGCCCACGAGCGTTCAATCGATGTGTCGGCAAACATTTATATTAATAATTCAGTCACCGCTGCGAATACGCGATCGAATGAAATTTTATACAATACGGATGTGAAATTAGAATTTTTCTCATCTGTAATCTATAGATGAAGAATCAGTGGAGAAAAATATATTATCATATACTTTTTATGAGACTAAAGAAAAATAATTTTTGATAATTTTGTGGGATATTTACTATATGTGACATAATACAGCAGAAAAAAAGAAAACACTGTAAAATTCAAATTATACCTAATTATTTTTAATTGTTTCCGCCACTATTCCTATTCAATATGTCGTTAATAAAGTAGGAAGTTCATTAACTTAAGAACTGTATTAAATTTGACTCATTTCATTATTTACCTATAAGTGTATATTAACAATAACGTTGTTTACTTTGAAACTAACCACAAATGAATTGATTTACATTTTGATACATATAGAAGTTAAAAAATAACAAAATATTATCTAATTCAAGGGGACCATAGCTCCTTTGGTATTTAATTAGAGAGAAAGCAACGTTATATTATATTTTATTATATTTCTGTCACATTATATTTTTTCTTGTAACAATCGCAACGCATTAAGGTTCTACGTGAAATGTTCATGTCACAAGTATTAATTAAAACTAAATTAAGAAATCGTGTTTACTTGAAGATTCGATCCTCTGATATCGACGACAATAAGCAACTTTGTAGGTTGGATATAAATCCGCACAGCCGGCTGTGGAACTTCATCCACGGTGGTAATCTGGCAATGACGGCGCGTCGACGAGCTGCCAGGGAGAGGAACGTGCGAAAATCAAAAAATGAGCGATCGTCGAAAGTCCGTTAATCTTTCCGGGGGGCGAAAACGTAACACCAACGAGAAAGAGAGCGAGGAAAGGTGAGAGAGAGAGAGGCACATCGTCATTAATCACTTTCGGCGCCGCTTCTTATCGGACGCGCGGCGCCGTAACGGATTCAATAAGCGGCGAGCGTAATTTCGCGAGGTTATTAGGGACGCCTAAGGGGCAGCAACCCCTTAGAAATCGTTAATCGAACCCTCGCCGATGGGGTGTTATACAGACGAGAGGCCCAACGTTGTCGACGTCGATCCGTCGTTCCGACTATAACGTCTTGGTTTCTTCTCTTCGCGCCGATCGAGCTGAAAATTGCTGACAACCGCATATAGCGCTCTCGATCACGTAGATCGTTCTTATGATGGCGTAGATTGAAAGACACCTACGTTCTTTTTTCCCAATTAAGGACGGCGAGAGAATGGCGTGCGAAGTACAGTATTTGTTGCACACTTTTTACCTTTAACTGCGTTATTAGAGTAAGTTGATTTAATATTATACTCTTTTTTTCCTTTTACTATTATCTATATGAAGAAAAGAATTTGTCCGATGATTTTGCGTTATATTATGATAAAATTCGAACGAATTTTTTCTGTTTATTAATTTATTAACAAATGACTTTCTAATTGGAATATTATTGTTACCTTTGTGATTCGTGATGATTCATAATATATAAATGTTCGCAATAATGATATTACTAACTATGGCTATTGCGCTAAAATGAAGTCATCTCATTTCATTGGAGTTCCAAGCGCGAAAGGTTAAAATTTATTAGATCGCTCGTATCCATCGGACGATTGGTGACCGCGTTTTCTCGAAAGCCGCTTTAAACTTCTCGCCGGTTGGCGGAGAACATTCTGTGATTCCTTCCCGAGGAAGGAAGTTGGTGTGCGGGGAGCCAATTTGTACTTCGGTCACCACTCCTCCCACTCCTGCGTCTACCTTTTTCCACCTCTGGGCATTCTTGGTCGCCTTTTTATTATCGGCGTCTCTTTCTCCGCTTTTCTCGTAAAAACCAATCGAGTCTGAAAGCCGGCTCCCGATGATCCTCTGAGATCGCCGGGTGGAGTGCAACTCGTGGCGGATGAAAACTATTTGCGGCTTGATCGGAACTCAGAACTTGGAGAATGAAAATCTGCTTAAACTTCGGCGGGAGACGACGATCGCGCCTTTTTTCAATCCTTTCAATAAGTAATAATATCGCTGTAATCTTTACAATGCGACGCTGGGGTTATCACGATAAATCTGAAGTTACATCGGCGCTGCGCGAATATGTAACAAAATCTGAAAATTCCCACGTAAAACATAGATTACACATTGTGTTATCCCGCGAAAATCCAATAAACTTTCATCGATTGCGAGAAATTACGGAATTCAAAAGAAAATTAATTTTTACGATAAACATTTCATTTAATGTTGTATCCGTAGAGTAAATGTTACCATTATGATATTACCATTATGTTACATGAACAATTCTTTGAACTTTTTAATACATCATTTAAACATGTTTCTTAAAAAAAATCGTGAATTAAAAATTCTAAATAATCGATCTTGGTGCTTATTAATAATATATTGCCCGAATTTTTATAATTTTCAATTTTAATTTCCAGTTGTAATCTCCTACTTCAGTCTATAAGACTACTGTTAAGACTAATAAATAATCGACACTTTAAATGAAAATTGTAAAATTCATACACAAAATATAACAATATTAAGAACCAAGATCTGCTTTGACCAGATATGGCCTTCTTATTTATGTTAAACGTTTCCCAATAGAATTTATTTAATATTGTTTAAATCCTAAATTTGCCAAAGAACTTGTCATTAAAAGCAATATCGATGAATTTGGAACACCATGTATAGAGCAATTCAGTCGAAAGTCGCAAAAATATACCGCAATAAGAAGTCTCGCGAACGGAAGCAGGAAGTAGTGGTCGCGTTTCTCTTTCTCTCTTTCTCTTCTCGTCAGTTGGATCATCATCGTGGTCGACAGGCTCGGTGCGCTGTTTCGGGGTGGTTTCCAGGCGTCTGGAAGAGACAAGGGGACTCCCCGGTGAGAAATGCGGTCGACGATCGCACGCCAGTGTTCTATTCCCGTGGAAAATGCGACAGGAAATAGCCGAGACGAAAGCGGCCTTTCTCCTTCTTTCTCTCTCCCTCTTTCCCTTTCCTTTCCTCTTGGTCATAGCTATGCAAATCGACGAAAACGCACGGCGTCGAAAGAGTAGAAAGAGTCCGCGAATGCAGCGCGTCCAGACGAAACGCACCGATTAGACCAGACGACGAGAGGGCCAATGCCAAGTATCTCGAGATCCGTTTCGAGAGACGGTTGACAACCTCGAAAGGTAGTGAGGAAGCATACACATATACAAAATTATTTCGTCATCGCATCACATCGTTGCAACATAACGCGTAATGGAAAACAATTGGAAAATGCGAGTCATATCGGCTGCAATGATCATTAATTAATAAAGTGGTAATGAGAAAATTGAATAAATTATTTGCGTTAATATTAACGTTTTGTAAATATTAACCATTTATAGAAAAGCTATGGAAAACTAGTGACTCATAAAATGCATAAAATTTTTTTTCAAGGATATAGTAAAGCTAGAGCAAAGAAAAAAAGATTTTATTTATTACAACTGCATCGCGTGTAACTAATTGTAAAACCTAGGATTATACGAAAAAATGTACGATTACGTTATATTATATATATATATAATAAATAAAAGTGTATCTATTTTGAAATAAAAAGAATAGTAAAAACAGAAGTAAATTTAAAACTGAAAGACAGATTTTATGTGATTTATATGTGTAAGACTGTTGGACTGTACGATATATTAATAAATAATATCATTCCTATTTTGCCTTTATAAAAGCTCTTATTATATTCTATTATAAATAGATTATAGATTTTGAATTGTTTCTTCATGAAAAATGTAGATGTCAAAATTGAGAATTGATGTCTAACTTAATAAAATGTAAATAGATATCAAAATTAAGTATTGATATCCATCCTAATATTAAACAAAAATTTTACTGCAAATATAATAGATGCAAATTTTAAACGTGATGGAAATATCTGTCTCGCCGTAACTCTTAAATACCCCATTGTTGCGAGATATAAATAAATTTGAACTGAAAACAAAAATGGTCTCATATTCGAAGAACAGAACTAAAAAAAGACTATGTCGTTGTAGAGTGTACTCCTTTCGTGGTAATGAGGGATCGAACAGGGAATAGAGAAGGGACTAGACCAGATGACGAGGGCCAATGCCAAATCCCCGGCACGGTTGACAACCCCGCCAGAAAGACGAAGAGAAAGACGAGCGGATGTACGGAGAAAGTTTTAAGCCTGGTTCACACCGTGACAGTTTGCGCCGAGGAACGAGATGTCTGTGAGGATGAAGGGAACAGGAAGAAGAGGAAGATGTCGGAGGATGGAAGACCCTGATGCCAGAGAAGAACTTTTCTTGAACGTTTCGAGACGCGGCGACCATCGTCAGGCGAGGGAAACCGGCAAAAGAAACGAACGTGCGAAGCAAACGCGCGTCGTCCGGACGAAGCTTCGACCATCTGGGAAATGAAATGCCGGAGAATTGGAAAAGTTTAAATGCGCCCGTTTGTGAAGACGCTTACGGAAATCGCCGCTGTTCTCCTTCGCCCTTCGCAAAGCCGCTTCCGTTTCCTCCCCCCCCTCCACTCTTTCTTTCTTCGTCCCCCGACGACGAATTTCGCGTTTGCGTTATCGCGATTTTAAATCGCATCGACTTACACTCCACTGCAGAATCCATATTTCTCGAATTTATTATAATCTCGGAGAATCGAGGCTTAAAAATGTAACCAGTATAAAAATGTAGTTCATCAAAAAATTATCACAATATATATATATATATATATATATCTATGTATATAACAGAGATTCTTAATATCCTCTGTCACATATTTTCATAACTACTCATTTCAATTATTTTGTATGTGATAGAAAAAGACAAAAGTAATGCAGAAAAATTCTTGTTTTATATATAGTCATTTATATGCACATGTATGCGTACTATTTGTAAATATATGCATGGAAAGAACGATTTTACTAAATTATCTAAAAATTAGCTAGCTATACATCTGAAAATTGTATTAAAGTATCGAAATAATTATGTAAGAATTAATTTAAACATAATGAACAATTTTGCAAAAAATTGTGAAATGTTCTAGAAACCGCCTCGAGTGGTCCTCCCCTTCCCTGCATAATTATTTTAATAAACAAAAAATTGAATGAACAAAATTATTTTCAGATCTATATCTAGCTACATTTTTCGTACTTCAGTAAAATTATTTTTTCTGTATGTATATGTGCGTGCATGCGTGTGTGTGGATATATAGCAATGATAACCAATTCTTGCATAAAACATAGCGACGGAATGATCAATCTAACGATAGAAATGTGTAGTGTCTATTTGTTTTTATGCATTATTCAAAATTTTTATTTAGAAATCTAAGTTCAGTGAGAATAATAGTTATTAGTATTTTCATAAATTTATTTTATCAACAATGTGTGTCGGTATTATCATTCAATATTTGTAATTGTTCGAAAATTAAATTTTTGATATTATAATATCCATAATATTAATAATATGTTACTATCTATCGCATAATAGCAATTCATAATTTTCCAAGAGACTGCTAATAAACACGCAGATCATTTTCATTTGTTTGTAGCCCCGGGTTTGAGATTTTCGAAAATTATGCCGCTTTTGGCCGCTTACGTTAAATTTATTAAATTATAATAAACAGAGCGAGGATGTTTTATTCGCGCTATTCGCGGCGTAATAATCGCGCTTATATGTAACTGTTAATTTTGATTATGCGTTGTAAACGCAACGCTATGGACTGTGATCGTGATGTTTATTTGAGGAAATTGTGTTACAATTGACACTGACATCACTAAATATGATAATAGCAATACGGTTGAATTATTAATATGATAGGCTTATTTGTGCTGTGTGACTGAACTAGCAATCCGTATAAAAAAGTCCGAGAACAAACTACTACTCTGAATACTGGTCGTCATACACAACTCCTACAATTTCACATTTACGAGACGACGCGACGATAACACTTTTTATATCTTTCAAATCTAACTTTTCTTGTTCACTCTACGACTGTTATTTTATATTCCACTTGTACAGTATAGTTACGTCGAAATCGAATGGTCAAATATAATTGATAAACTTCAAACTTGTTGTCAGAAATTTACCTAAATTTTTTATTGTATTATTATGCTGAAAAACATCGAAAGATATATATACTTACAATATAAGTCATCTACTTGAATTTATATTCAACTCGATTTCAAATCATAGTTCCTCAATATTTCCCATTGAAATTTTAAATCTACTTCATGAACATTAAATACAGAGATACGAGAGTAAATATTTTAAGAATTTTTTAAACTTCCTGGAGACGTATCTTAAGGCATACAAGAGCACAAAACGAAAACGCGGAGAGAAAGAAAGAGATTCGCCGAGAGCAGCCGATGGGCTGACGAGAGTGCGAGTTCCCAGACGGAATCCTCGCGTCTGACTCAGAGTCCACGACTAAGTCGCCGACTATATAAGCGCGGGTTTCTATTCCTGGCGGACCCAGCCGCGGACCCCCATGGACTCTCACTTTGCGCGTTCTCGTTATGTGCGGTGCGTCGAGACTTTTTTCGTGTAGTATCTTCCACATCTCTCTCTTAGATCCCGCCTCGCTGCTTAATTCAAACAGATTTATATTTTTAATCAAATTTAGAAAGCAAAAATTAAATGAAATTTAAGAAGAATCTTTGATTAAAATTAATTAATGTTTTTGTCGCCAAACTCTTCTTCGAATTCTTCTTGAAACTCTGATTCTTAGAACACTACTCTTCTTTAGAACTTTTCTTTTCAACTTGTATTCTTAAGAATTCCGTATATATATTTAAATTTGTCGGCTTAGATAAAATTAGGCGATGTACCCCAAGACTCTTCTTCGTATAGAAAGTTTGTTAACAAAGTAGAGTTTGCAAAGAAAAAGGAAGTTAACAAAGATACGAAATTCGATTTAAGATGAACTTCATATTCCAAGCATTTTTTTACTTCTCTTTGTGAATGGTACTTCAAACTTAGAGATTCTTCGATACGGAAATTTCAAGAACTGTCGCTTACTATTTATATCCTCTTCGTTTACAGGTCATTGAGATATATTTAGAACATATATAATATATAATATGTCTACGATTCTAGGCGATATTATATTGAAAAGTCGTTCGTAATAATGCAGAATATTTTCCTCTATTTTCTTCTAAAACTAAATGGAGGAGTCGATAAAAATCAATGCTACAAGAATCGAATGGTTTTACTAAAGTATCTAAAAATTTAGCTAATTACAGATCAGAAAATAATTTTATTGAATTATCAAAATAATATAATTATCGAGGACGCGCTCGTGCTAGAATAACAATATTTTTTGCATTGCTCATTGTATTGAATTTCCTATTCCTACATAATTTATTTCAATGATTAAACAAAATTATTTTCAAATCTGTATCTATAACTAAATTTGTAGCATTTTTTTTTAGATATTTCAGCAAAATCGTTCCTTCTCAGTAGAAAAGACAAAAATTCGCTTATAACACAAGTATAATATATAATCGCTTGTTCCAATCAATATAATTTTAAGCATTAGATTTACTTTCCGTTTCGGTCAATTTTCCAAAATTTAGTATAAATCTACTTTAAGAAAGAGTGCAGCGGCACACAGCGTATACGTGACGACGAGCGATAATGTCGAAAATGTTTTCCGTCGTGGAAGAAGATAAATGTCGTTCAGCCACCAATGGAGTTACGCACTCGAGAAGGTTCGACTCGATTGGCAGCCACTTGGCCAAGTTTGATCGATGGTGCCCACTTCAATGAGAGTTACGCTGACGAATTCTCCGAATTCCATCAATAGAGCGCGAAAGTAATTCGTGTAATTTATTTGAAAAAAAAAATCGAAGCTATAGTTTTTAAATTTAAGTCACTGAAAGAAAATTCAATCGTGCATAATTCTAATTTATAATATATAAACACAATCTATAATTTTTCTCTTTGATAAATCAAAGAATATATGTTATATGACAGTAGTATGATACTATTATGCAATTTTTCGCCGTTATCGATATTTAAATATAATAAAAATATTAAATACAGTAACATATAGACGATAACAGAATGATAAAATATTTTAGAAACTTTTTTCTAAAATATCGGATATGACATTCTTAATATTTTTCACATAGTTTCATTTTATTCTCGATTGATATATGGTGAATTCTCCCTAATGTTTTATCTCATAACTATAATGTCGAAAAAATGATGAATTATTGTTCTGACAAGATCGACTTCAAGTTTTAGTTCGGCGCCGCGGTTTCTGAGCTTATGCTTTTGTTACTTTATTCATCAAGTTTCGTCCCGCGGCGCTTCACGTCGGATGTAGAGCTTAGAAGAAGCTTAATCTCTTGCCTCTCGCGTTTATTTTTAACGGGGAGATTCTTTCCTCGACTGAAAGAGGCTACCAGTGCTTTCACGGATACGCGCAGTAGTACGAGATTTTCTGATGTTTGCACTGATATCAGAAAACAATCATTGCTCCTCGCAGCAAGAGTATCATTTCTTTGGATGTTGAAAGGAAAAGGTATACGATTTATTTTGAAAAATAATATAATCGCAATAGTGACGCATAATTATTTTTGTATTTAAATTATTTTATATTTGTATAATGAATATATTTTAACAACATAAATATTATTATATCAAAAAAATTATTATATTAATAAAGAATTTACAATAAAATATGATATTAATAGATAAATTATATGTTGAATTATTGGTTGTCAAAATTGACGTCTGAACAATTTCTTCTGTAAATTTTGAAAAACAATATGCTAAGCTTTTTTGAAGTGTCACGAAGAAACAAAAACCTATTCTACGTTAAATATACGAGTACTTCCTCTGTTTCAATTATTTTTTATATTAAATTTTATTTATTTATTTATTGAGACATTTAGATTGTGTAAAGTCATTTCTTCGAAATAAAATTATGTAGAATATAAAAAATAATAATCAAAACGGAAATCAAATCTTTTTTTTTATTAGAAAACCGTTATTTTAACTTCAAGTTCTCATAAACGTGAAGAGTCTCATTGTCAGTAAGTGTATCCGTGATGGAAAAATCCGTGAAACCTACAAAGGATACGCATAATATAGAAGCTGGCTTTCGGTTAAAGAAACTGTTTGGGTAACCTAGTTTCGAATCAAAAATAGCCCTTCTCTTCTCAGTTGTATGTGCATTACGGCATTAGTTTTTCTCATCAATTTTTCCGAGTTTGTTTTTAGTTAATGGAATACGCGACCATTTGTGACTGGGAATACATATTTGCAAAAAATCGCGAAAAAGCAAAATTTAATCTTAGTTCTTGTTTCATTATTGGGTTACGCTCAAGAATTAAAATATCAATATGCGACACAATTATAATTTCTTCAGATATATATATATACATATATATATATATATACATTATAGATATAAAAATAAAGATTTATGGCAACATTTTAAAACATTCTATACTGATTGTGAAAATTAAAAAATCGATCGGTTGTAAAAATATATGAATTTATAATTGATATTTACTGTAATTGATAATTGATAAGTGACTAGACTACTGATTAAATGTTGAATAATGTCCAAGAAAATTTTTATTTCTAAGAATTTTTATATAAATTCTCTTGTTCAATTAAATGTCATCTAACTTTAATTACTACGGAAAGAATAGAGTTTTGTTAAAGTACCTAAAAATTTAGCTAAGTTTAGATATAAAAAATAATTTGATCAGATTAATTTTATCAAAATAATTACATAGATCGCTCAAACTGGTTAATAAATTGTCAAAACTTTTTGCAGCATTGTTGCATCTTATACTTGAGATTGTGACATAATTTTATTTAGATAGTCCAACAAAATTATTTTTACATCTGTATCTAACTAAATTTTTAAAGGTAATTTATTCTTTGATAATTTATTTAATAAAATAATTCTTTCCTTATACGTATTCCGTATCTAGGTAGACATCGCGTGATCTCTTCCTTATACCAGAACATACAACTGTATTTTGCAATATCATCACCGTAGGAGAGATCTCATCTTTATGATCTTTATTTTCCGTAATTTTTGCGCGCTTCAACTCATACCACGGGCTATTCATTCCATTCAGTCGGAATTCGTTAGCATGCACGATACGTATACGAACGTGCTCTCGATTTTCGACATCGCGCGTGGCGAGATATATAGACATCTCGCTGGAGTGAATTATGGGTGAAACGTCACCGCGCCGGGATATTTCCCTCTCGATTTCATTCTCGATATACATTTTCCGTTCTCTCGGTTGTTTCGAGCTAATGCCGCTGCTTTGACGCTCCCGTTTCAGGCATCTCGGTTTTCTATCATCGAATTCGCTTCTCGCATGTACACGAAAGTGTAGCTGTTACTAAGCATAACTCTTTATAAAATTTATGTGCTTTTATTTTCGAGTGAATCAAATACGAATGCAGTACAAAAGTGTCCATAATCTTTGTTTGGAATCTCGATATTACCACGAGTCTACAAAAATTGTTAAAATGAGCGTCAAATGTGCATAATAATTTATATTAGGATTATCTTAACTTTAAGGGAATAAGGGTTTCTTTTAAAAATCTTATAGCGTTCCTTAAGTAAGATTTGTTACAGTTTATTATTTTATTGTATTAATTCCTTGCCTTAAAATATGACACTGATTCAGTATTACAATGGCATTTCCGCGTTCTGAAAGTTAAAATAACAGTTAAAATAATGAAATAATGTGATATTTTCAAAGTTTATTTAAATATTTAGCAGTAGAATTTCGTTTATTTTTAACGCACGGCGTATCAAATATTCATAGAATCGTACGAAAATATATTATCATCGCTAACTGCAAGTAACTGCAATCTGCGTGCTGTTGAATACACGCACGCATCCTTTTCGCGATTGTCATCGCGGCTATCGGACGCCGAGAAAAATAGAAGACCGATAGGGGAAGAGTTAACTGGCGCGCGGCCGAATTGCGTTCGAATAGCCTACGGCGATTCGGACGATTACACGTCAAATCCTCTCGTCGAATTGGCTGTCGCTCCGTTTGCTGGCAAACTGATCGATCTCGATGCGTGCGCTCTCTCTCTCTCTCTCTCTTTGCCCTTTCTGCCCTCTCTCCCTCCCCCCCCCTCTCTCTCTATCAGAGAGAATTCCCTCCGGGTACGAAACGCGATCGAGAGATACGCTCGTTGTCATCGAGACGCATCGGCGTGTTACGCCCGAACGCAACGCGAGAGACGAGAATAATGGCTTCGTAGCGCTTTCAAAGCGCCGGAAAAGCTCGTAGCGACATTGAACGCGACAACGCTTTGCGACAGCGGGCTTTTCGCGAGGATTGCGTTGACTCGTCCTGTATTTCGATTTTGTTTTTTTCAAATATTACTCGTAAAATAAAATCTGTAATATGAAATATGGTAATATCAGTGTGATTGCCATATTTACCACTATTTTTAAAAATATATTTATGATGAATAGAAAATGTATATGCAAGAAATATTTAAAGTCTTTTATTAGTTTAAAATGCATTAAAATAAATATTTTAAACTTTAATTACGTTGGGAAAGATCATCCTTAAACCGAGGAGACAATTTCTTTGTACTGTATTTCATGTTTATCACGCGGTTGGTGCCGTAATCAGCTTTACGGTCGTAAATTTGAGACTGTAATTTATGGCGATAGGATAGCTAACCATCGACGAGTACTTATCTGCAAATTCATCCGCGCCAGTGCTCAGTTGTCGAGAAGCCAAGCGAATTGCAGGCTCGCGCGCGCGTATATGTGTGCGTGTTTCGCACGTAATGTGTATTGGTGGGGATCCGTAGGGCTTACACACGGCACAGGTGAACACTTGAGTGCGCACTACGTTTGATCGTCTCGTAATGGAGAGGTGTACCTATCTGTGCCATTTCGCTGGACACAATCGTGACTGACACTTTGTCGCTCGACAATCTCTCTGAAAATCACAAATTGCTACACACGAGGGAGGGCATCATACAATACGGCGTTAATAACGTATACAGTAGACGCTGTCGCGTTTAAAGAGAAATCAAACTCTTACACAACGCTATTATTGAATTGATAGAGCAATTATTTCGCTAACAAATTCATAATCGCGCGCTCTGAAAAATATGGGTATAGATTTAACATCACGTACAGTGTCTACAGCATGAATGTTATTCATTCAATGACACAAGTCGACACAAACATTATTCTATCTTCTCAACATTCAGAAAGTACTTAACAAAGATAGAACACAACGCTTGTGTGTCGACTTGTATCGATTTGTGTCATCGAATGGAAAGTATCAATTTCACTATGTTGTAATTGGTGTTAATGTTTATAATACCAACATGGTGTAGATTAAAAACCCATGATATTTGTATTATATATCGTCAAAGTGTGGGTTTAAAACTCATGGTGTTTTTACGTAGTCGTCGAATTTCTTCCATCCAAGAACATTCGTGCACAGCAATTATCCTGATTCACCCTGCTCGCGACCCGTAAACGTGATCTGGATCGAGATAGATCGATGCACTCGCCGACAACTTGATTTACGACTCCGCTCGTGCACGCACGTGTGCTTCCGCCTTCTCACGCACCGTCGAGGTCGGCGTCCTTCCGTAAGTATCGGATAGTAGGGACATTTTTCTTCGAGACGCCCTCCTCCCTTCCGCGTTTCGGTTCGAAGGAAGCTTGTGATTTGCGCCCCTTCCGCAGGTACAAAGTGGCGAGTCATCGTTTTAGCCGACTGAAAAGGTATGAAAAGGGATGATAGTAGCCATGGCAGCTCCCTGCGAATAGCGAGTTACCGAGTAATGCCCATTGTGCGCTAATGCATGTACCAGGAAGAAGATCGCGGCGCTACAGAGAAACCTCTGTAGCACTGACGAGCCGTGCGAGCCCGTCATAATAAAACGGATATGGAGGCGCCAACCATCATGCGGCTATCGTTATTTCGGATAGTGCACTATATTCTAATACGCGGTCTATTCTAATACTGAATATTTGCTGTACAGATACTGTAGAGCAAATTAAGAATACATTATCGCGATTATTTTGATGATTAAATATCGATAATTGTTACTCAACGTGGTAAAATTAACTGACGAGTATGATACATCTATGATGATTTTCTAATTATTTATTAATTATTACATGCGATGAGTTTCTCGTGTATCGAATCTCAACAAAATTACCTTTTTAAAAAAAAGGGAAAAAAGCGCCAAGTGT
Organism: Cyphomyrmex costatus; assembly: GCF_001594065.2. Lineage (NCBI taxonomy): Eukaryota > Metazoa > Arthropoda > Insecta > Hymenoptera > Formicidae > Cyphomyrmex > Cyphomyrmex costatus. Next base: position 1,542,799 of record NW_017275130.1, read on the forward strand.
GCGTGTTAGCCTCACAAAATAAAATGAAATCTTTTTAGATTTAATTGTGAAAGGAATATATTTTCTTGACACATATACCTATAACATACTTTATTTCAAAAAGTAATTTATTACATGCGATGAGTCTCTCGTGTATCGAATTAATTTTTATCATTTTCATAAGTATAAAAATATTATTAAGTATTTTTACACTGAAAAAATACTGAATTTTAATAAATTCATTTGATTAAACATGAAAACTAAATATTGTACAATATTTACTAAATACGAAGATATATTTATTTAATACAAGAACCATTAATTTGATTTATTTATCATTTCTTTTTATTGAGTAAATATTTAATGAGTATTAATCAATAAATATTTATTAAAACTTAGAATATTTTCTCAATGTACGTATGCATAATATTCTTTTAGAAAATTTTTTTTTAGTATTAAAAAAAAAGAAATTCGCAGGACATGAATGATCTAATATATCTATGTATGTACTAAGATTTAATTTATCCAGATTTCTCTTACAATTTAAAAAAAGAAAATTCATAATAAGAAATAAAAAATGTGCTTTATAACTTCTTCGATACACGAATTAGCGGTGAAGGTTTCTTTATAAAATTTTGGTGAATTTCTAATGAAAACAAAAATAATACAAGCGTTTAGTGAACAAAATTTGGTTATAAAGTGGCTGTTATGACTTAAACTATCATTATAATTTGATAAAATATTTATCAACGGAAAATAATTAAGGATAAATAAATAAATGCGTACAGCAATTAAAGTGTGACCAAAGCAAAGAAAGAATGATAACGCGGAGAATATCCTCCACGTGTGCTATTTCGAGTCCTCTTTAATGGCTTTGTCTATCAGTATATCCAAACATTAAGGCGAAAGTAATTTATTTATACGAGGGCTGCCCAGTTACTCGATGGGGCTCTTAACCTCGAAAGCTAATGTCTGTCATTATTATGTCCCCGCAATGACATCTTTCCCCTAATTCGGTCAAAGACCCTTATCTTCTACTATTGTATTCTATAACGTTACCGCGATGTAATCCTACCTATACAATTACACGCCACTTGATGCATATTCTTTAGTGTTTAAATATTATTATATACGTGTGATATCAAGCTCATTGGTTAAATAATTAAGCGAATGGCAATAGAAACTGTTTGTGAAATTTAATTGAAACACATTAGTATTCGACGGTGACACCGTTAAGATAACTCCCTTAAAGGGTTCTCTCCTCTCTATAATACGGATAAAGTTTTAGACTTTATATAAATATACAAATATTCTACAAAATGTTCTCTTTGAAATACTAACAATATAATGTTCTTTGAGATACATTTATCATTATATTTATATTAAAATTTTATATAACTTTTATTTCTAAAATGCGTGAAATAAATAAGAAATATTGACTGATTAATTTAAATGATATCACAAAACTTATGTCTTTTAAACTTGTATTTTCTGAAAATGATATCTTCTATAATATAAAACGAAATTACGAGAAATAATAGTGCAAAATGTTTTCGTGTTTTAAGATATATCGAAATGTCAAGTTTACTGTCCCGTGTGTAAGGGCGAAGTTGACTCACTGCGAGTAATCTCGCAAAGGGTAAAGCGTCGTATAGCCATACACGTCCCAACAGAGTTCGTCTCTATTCCGCTAGTCAGATAAAGTAGAGACAACGTAATTTGTAACACGGAATATTTTGCGATAACGGCCATGGACGAGCCTTCATGAATTTTCATCAACCTTTTACTCTTCGTCCTTCGTCGAGGACGGGACCCAGACATTCACAGTTAACCAACGTTATCTCCTTCACGCCCCCGTGAAATAATGAATGTTTGCGTTCTCGAGAATGCAAGTGAGCACAAATAAGCGACTGAGAAATTATACATTAAAGTGGGTTCAGGAGACAAAACGATGCGGTCATAATTGCCACCACGTGTTTGACAAACACGCTTCGTCTTCACCCGTCTTTGGCACGAACGGAATTTTTCTCAGGAACATAATCTAATTTCTGTAGTCATTTTCCTCTCCTCCCTTCCTTCTTACCTTCTCACGCGAATTCCGCCTTGGGAGAACGCAAATTTTTGATATGAGCCTGCATGAGGGTTACGAGGTAAGGGAGAAAAATTTCACACTGATCTTTAATAACTACGACGAAGGACGTGGGTGGATGGATAAGCGACTGACAGGAAAGTGAGGAATCGTTTAATCCAAATAAATCACGTCGGAGTATCCGTCGAAAGATGAGATTACGTCGAAGGAGCGACATCAGGTCTTTCAAAAGGTAGGGGCGCGCCTCAAATTTCACAGGGGTTGACTCGCCTTAGAGTGGTTCTAGGGGATAATTCTCGCCTCGTATTGGAAGATTGCAACTTTTCGCACGATCCTATCAATTCTCACAACCGTCAGCAAATATTTAATTAAATCAACGATACAGTGCGGATGTTTGTTTGTCTACTATATGCGATTCTTTAGAACGACGTGTGTTTCTCTCAGTTCTTTACTTTAGCTTAACTTTGTGCAATATTGCAAAAGATAGATTCGCTATTACTTCGAAAAAAAAAAATAAAATATCGAGAAAGGACTTGTTCCAAGAATTTTAATTTTCGCACTCAATTACGCGCGCGGGAGACCATTTTTTTAAATCTTATCAGCCGTGATAATTAAAATTGCGATCTATCGAATATAATCCGGCTCGTCGATGTAATTATCGCGAGCATCGACCCGGAAGATTCGCCCATCTCAGGCCTGCTCTTTCAGGGTAGAAACTCTTCAAGAATCCGATGACTACAAGACCACTTAAGGAGCGTTCTCATTAATGTTCGCTTATCTAAGCGCGACATCGCACCATCTTATGCTACGGAGGTCCCAACTTGGATCCATCCACCGATTAGGTATATGTGTATAGTCGTTATCGATTTACTTTCACCAACTTTGTCCCGCATTACATCAAGGCACACAAATATGGAAAATATCAAACATCGATCTTCATTAATTTATAATAATGATATGTCAACGATGATGTCGTATGATTATTATGGTTATTACATTATTATGGTTTACATTCGCATTTACAAATTTGACGATACATTTTAATAAAATAGATGACAGAATGAATAATGAAATGAAACATACGAGTAAATGGAGAAAAAGCTGTATTAAGCTAATAAAGAAAAACTAATATATGCGATATATAAACTTCAAATTGTAGATAATAATTCGCGGAAAATTGTAATTAATGAGATTCTTATATTTCTACATGTTAAACTATTACTATTCAAAATATATATTAATAATTAATATAAACATTAAAAGCTAATTAAAATAAATAAATTAAACATTAAAACTGTAGGTAAATTAATTATAAATTAATAGTAATACTATATACATATTAATCTGAATTAATTATCATCTATGATCGACAAATAAGATAATAATTAAATTTTTGTTAAAAAAGATCTCAAATTAAAATTTGTTCATGAAACACATTCGAGAAATTTAACGTATTGATCTTTAATTGAATTTCAAACATTTATTAAAAACGAGGTAATGTCATTATACGCAGCGGACGCTAAGTGCCAACAGATTATACAAAATTCATTAAACTAATCATCTATGTTCGAAAGGGCGAATTGCGTTTGCCGATAATCTCACGAAGATTAATGGTCTGACCAGGAAAGCTGCAGTCTCCGAATGATGGGAGAAGAAAGTGGGCGATAAAAGCGAAACGGGCGAAGGTCGGAGCGATCGCCATTAAACGGGCGCACATCACGTCGCGTCGGCCAGGTTTGCTTTTAATCACGGATGGATCGCGCTAACTGATTTCACAATCTTTATTAAGGCTCGTAATTGAACCCTGGCGAAGTGCGAGTGCGCACGTTTGTAGGTACCTATAAGCGAGCAAACATGAATACATACGCACGTTTCACACGTGTGGGAGAGAGATAGACAGAAGAGACAGAGGGAGCGTATAGGAAGTCGTGCAGTTACTTCCGAGTGTTTATCGAAGGTTCGTTTGAGCTCGCTGTTAATTAATTCCTCTATCGCTGCTGGCGGTTGTCGACGAGATGCATTAACGTCACCCGGTTAGAGTCGACAGACTTTGGAAAAGCGTGCGACTGTTGTACTTGTTAACGCTAATGGAATTGAACGAAATGCCGTGCGGCCACAATATTGCATCGCCGAGAGTAATTACATTGACGCGGCAGGTGATTTAACCTAATTACAGAATTAATATGCTCAGATAGCTCTCGCGGCTCTGTGTTTTTCTGCCGGTGCGCGGCTCTTTCTTGATCTCTCTCTCTCTCTCTTTCTACTTGCTGTCACGAAAGAACAGAGTTACCTGAGTTGTAAATGGACACGCAGCACTTAAATCTCGGCGCGTAATAGCTTTGAGAGCTTAATGCTTCGTAGGTAAAGCCTCGTAATATTTACGATGTACAACCGAGGTTCAACAAAGGTAATATCGATTAATGCATGAATGACTTTCACACTATTTACGAAACATCAGTATAAAATTATACCAAATGCGATTTACATGAAATTAATTTAGAGATTAAACAGAATAATTAAACAAAATCTTTAGATATATATAAATGGAACAGCACAGTGAATTCTCATTAATCAAATTAATATGATATGTAATTAATTTATTATTAGTTAATTCAATAGTAAGTTATATAATTAGTAAAAGTCATTTATAACTAGTTATCAATTTTAATATTTTACGTAATATATTGGTATACTTTATAATCGTTAAGTTTGATTATATAATATTTATGATCAATTATTGAGAATAAACTTCTAAAAAAGGAGAGACTTCACCAGAAGAATAGGAATCACAGAAAGCATAGGAACAAATTTCTGTCAGAAAATTAAATTAAGCTCTGAGTCTTAGCGTGTGCGTGTCACCGCACAATAAAACGTTATTGCTGCGATCAATCTTACTTACTAATAACCCTGAAAGCAAAACGCTCGATGCCAGGCTAAGTCGAGTTGTCAACGTCGCGACTTGGAAAATTAGGAAGCGAAAAGGTATACTTTGTGAGTACCTATATAAGACGAACTGTCACAGGCAAGAAAAGAGGGTTGGCGTCACGCATCCTTTATCGTGGCGGTGGCAGGCCGGGGGTTGGACGACCTCGACAGCAAGCATTCACCCGACCTTTTCACCCACTCCCCGACTGTCCCGCATCGGGGTTTCTTCCTCGATTTGACATCGCGCTCAAAGTCATACTCCCGTTCTACTTGCCCGTTGTCGTTCCATCACTGCCAGCTACCGTCGTTCCAGCCGAGGAAGATCCGCTTCCTCTTTCGGGAAAAGAGGGCTGCCACGATCTTCCGCCAATGAGGATAACAGAGCTAATACGTCGTACGCGCGGTATTATCGTGTCTGTCTTGCGCAGCGGTGAACGGAGCTCGAGATTATAAGTTTCTGACGCGTACCGTGAGATGATCAGTTAAAGCCAGCGAAGCTATTACAAGGCTAGAAATAATTGCCCTCGCGAGTAACAAGGTTAAAAGTAATTACGTCACCTCTCGAAAAATACAAGAGACAATTTTTTAGTATCAACGATTTTGGACTTTTCAACTTATTTATGGGCACTGTTGCACATCTGGCGATGATTGGATTTTAAAAATAAATGTAACATAATACGAAGTGTTCTCTGACAATTCAACTAAACAGTGTGTGACAGTTGGAAAAATCTAACGACATAAATTTTCCACCGTGTAGGTGTGCCCCGCCGGGCAGCAATCCATATTTGAAGAGATATTTTTTAAAAATATCTCGCGTGTAAGCCATTTATTTTAAAAGTGACGTATGTTAGATTATGGAATTTAAAGTACAGAAAATTCGCGTCAAGTAAATTTTAACGAGATGTACGCTACATGTTTTAAAAGGTGGCAGTTAAGATTTAACTAATGTAAATCTTTCAAACTAAATGATTTACGTTATTCTCTTAATAATTAAAAAACGTCAAATCTCATGAAACGTGTCGCACTTCTTCGGCTTCCTTTTCACGTTACGTCCGTGCAGTTCCAGCTGTGCCACGAGTACTTCACGTATAAGTACATCGATCTGTGCACTTTATATCGCCCGTGAGGCAAGGAATCCAAGTCGTGATGATACTACCGCACCATGAATTCCCAAAGTGCAGGTCCTACAGCTAGAAAGTATTCACAATCGATATTCGCCTATGCCTATTTTGAATCGGACCCTTCTTGGCATTGCGCCGCTGAAAAGCAAAGCTGTTCTCGTATCCATATAATTCGTCGTTGTCACGCCGTATTCGTCTATCATGCAATCCAATTTCGCGTGGCATTCGTACATTATACGAAAAGAAAAAAAGATAAATGCAAGGATCTTGATAGATTTACTACGTAAAGCGCGCGCAAAATACATCATCTGCTTTAAACCTTTTTAAATTTCCACGTATAAAATAACCGCGGCGGAGACATTATTTCGTGTCATATTAAAGAAAAAAGAAGTTTATGGCCGAAACAAGCCGAATTGAACTAGAGCGATGTTCCTTACTTTATACGCCATGGAGAAGGGATCGTAAGAGCAGATATCCACGACAAGTCTTATCGAGTTGGTAGGCGCTCACAATATCTCTTGGTCACGGCTCCCATGGGAACAGCGAGAAACCCCAGAGTCATATAAGGAGTACATTTGTCACACCAGGTAGAGAATAGATCCCGCCCGCCTATATCCCAGTCGCCTTCCCAACTACGCTTCTCGCGAACCAGCAGGTATCGCGTGTGCACGTGCTACGTCCCGTTCACCCCTGACCTATCTACCCAACCTGTCTACCTATCTCGCCTGTGAATAAATATTCTGTCGTACGAATTGCACAGCGTTCGACAGCGGCTCTTAACATGCAAGTGATAAGACAAACGATCGAAATGGATTCCCGATAAACTATCGCCCGTGAATAGTCGATGTGTTAACAGTAGTAATAGCCATACTAAATGGCTAGTTCTTTGATGTCTAGCTCTTTCTAATTCTTAGAACTAGAAAAAATGAAGAGTTAGTTGAACCAAGATTAAAATTAAAATAAGTATATTATTTAAAAGAAATAGCTGGCATGAATCTAAAAAAACTTGTAATTTAATATAAATTAATGAAAAGAATGTTATTAACTCTCTGTTGATCTGTTCAAATTCAAAGACAAAAAGATTCTAAAAAATAAAAAATACAAATTTTTCAAAGAAAAAATCTTATATTAATAAGTGAAATCATTAAGGTAGTAAAGTTTTTAAATAAAATGTTAGTAAAAAAATTAATTACATTTTGAATCAAATAAACCAGCAAGGTTAAAAAAAGCACGATATATATAACTTTAAATAATAGATTTTGAAACTTTTGAGGATTCTGTAGAAAATAAGTAATATAATTGTAGTATAAGAAACTTAGGAAAATAAGTAAACCGCATACACTTTGAAGTTTTGATGGAAGCTTGTGAAAGATTAATACACGCTGCGATGATCCGTCGTCTTGGTTCAATAACTTTACAAGAGAATATCAGTGCCAATACGCTCGGTTGCGTGCACGTCGAGAACACGTTTGTGTTTTCGAAGGGCCGTCAAAGATTTCGCTGGCGCGTTTGTTGCATAGCGTTTATCAATTTTTCATAGACCATCAAGAAGCAGCCTTATCGAAGCTCTGGATAAACTATTCGTGTGTTGACAGAAGTTGAAAATGACAGTAAGACGATTTTGTCGAAGCCATGAAGAAAGACTCTGAAATTATTAATTTTCGGTCTATCGAACTTCATTGACAACGTCGTGAATAATTAATCCGACTCTTACGGCCATTAGCTCGATAGTCGTCTATTGTCGAAGTGGAAGATGTAATCGGATATACTTCTTACTTTAAAATGCAAATGTCGTACTTGTACACATTAAAAAGTTACAGACATTAATTCGAAATATTATAAATAACACTTACAAGTACAGTTACAAATTTTCTTATTAATTCTTCTGATAAAACGCATATTGCACAGATAATTATAAATAAAAGATTTTCTTTAAAAATAAATAAAATTTTTTAAAAATATAAAGGAAGCTTTCATTTCTTCTTAAAAATTATTTATCTTTAAAAAAGTAAATAAAAACTCTTCTTAAAGATAATATATATACAGCGTCTTGCAACCGCATCATTTCTCGATATTTTCATTGATATTATGCGTTTGAATGTCCAATCAATGATTCAGCATCTGCGTAAAACGTGTCACGTACAATCCTTGACCTCTCATTACATTATACCACAGACGCCCTTTGCTAAATATAACGAATGGTCGTCGTCGTGTAGCGCGTTTCTCCGGATTATCTCGATAGTGATGCGCGTCGAGACGCCTCTGCAGACGAGGAACTTGTGCGCCACTCGTATATTTCGCGACATAGCAGACATATAGGCAGACAGTCGGTTCTATTTATAATATAGAGGACTTTAAGTGAGTGCCGCGGCGCAAGAAAGAGAAATAAAAAGAGAGAAATACTCATTCTCTCTCTCTGTTTCTTTCTGCAGTGCTCGATTAGTTTTGCTCGTTTATATCGAAAACACGTCTTTTTATATGCTTATGATAAATAATAATTTGAGTTCTTATTATCGAGTGATTTTATTTTAAGACAAAATTTTTTCAAATAATTATGACAAATCTCAATCTATTGAAAGATCTCTAAACTTGCACTTATGAATCTCGTGATTCTCGCTTTAATTACTGTCTGATATACTTTGATTATTGAATCTATTAATTTTTTATTTTAACACTCTTGTTCACGATACTACTGTCTCACATTGTCAGATTGTAAAACTGAAATAATAATAAATGATCGAATGAATAGGAGACATAAATCTAAAATGTTGCTGACGATGAATAAATTACAGGATAATAAAATTAATTTGCAAATAGGTATCAAATAGGTGTCTCCCTTCTGATTAATTTCAAATTTGCTTCATTATTATACGAATCCAATGGCTCAATCGCAAAAACATCTGATATATAGAAAATTGAGAAATCTCTAGAAAGTAAAAATCTTCTCTGAGCAAAAAATCAAGATCACGTTCGTCAATCAATGTATCCGTCGTTAAAATTAAGGTTATACATCACATGTGATAGCGTTGTTTCATGCGGTTTCTCGTGTACGTTCCTCACGTACGCACCCCATACCTGTTTCGTATTACTCGCGTACGAACGCGAACAATCAGCCCGGAGGTCGTCCGAGGTAGCAGCCGTGCGATACCTCGTCTTCGACGATGTGAATCGGCTTTTATGGCACTGCCATACCGTAGCAATTGCGGCGCCAAGTGACGGACCCCCGACGTCGCGTCGCTCGGCGTTGCTGGCGCTAACCCAAATCGTACCCTGCTCTCCCTCTCTGTTTGTCTCCGTCTCTCTCCCTTCTCTCAATTTCTCTCCCTTCTCCAACTCGCGTGTTCTACCATTCGATCTTTCCTCCTCGGTATATCTTCGTCGAACGAATTATAGACCGCCCGCTGTAGATACGTCAAGTTGGATCCGTCAGTCGGACTTATTTCTTGCCACCACACCGCAATCATTCGATCGAGCTGGGCTTTGGATGAGGCGAAATGAACGAATCTCAATTTGCTGATTGCGCTCGGTCGTGTTGATAAAGTAAATACTCTTCGAGATAATTGAGTAAACAGTTGGCTAATCAGAACATTTTACGCCACGAGTATAGAATCTTCTAATTTTATTACACCAAATTTTATTTTTGAAACTTTAATTGCAAGTAAGGAATGTTCATTATTTGTATTTAAATCTGATCTAAGCGGGACTATGAAGACCTAGGCGAATTTTCAATGTTGAATTATTTAAATTCGAACGAAAAAAATGGAAAACGTTTTAAGTCATATCATTGTAAATCATATTCTTAAATGTTGAGTGTACCACACATTTTTCAGATTTTTTTAGAGCTTAAAAACTCTTCGAAAAACGTAACTAGGCATTAGTGACTTGGTTGAAGTAGGAAAGCAGTGAAAAAACCGCGGGGGATTAAAACAGATAGGACAAACAGTATTAATATAAACAATTCCTGAAAGTTTACAATGAATGTGTAATAGTTTCTGTTTGCAACAGAAGCTGAAGAAAAATTATTTCATGTCATGAAGTTGAATGGTACCTCGTGTAACTTCTCTACACTGATTGTTTTTTCCCGAGGGCAATCTGAAAAAATAAATTCCACGGTTTTGTGCTTCCGGCGCAAAACTAAGCGCTCGTAATCAGATTTTAGTCGTATGTTCTGTGCTTGCAAATCTACGCAGTAAATCCGTGGAGGCGGGGGTCAACCGGTAATTAAATCCGTCGTCGACCTATTTACCATTCATGCGATTTATAGGAAGAGAGAAAATTTCGGGGCGAAAATTTCGGCACGATGATCGAGCGACCGAATTCCGGGCCGGGGCGAAATTCCGCGAATTCGCGATAAATAAAACCGGGCGAGGCCGTTGCTCGTTTGGGATATGGATTGAATGAGAGTACCGGCACGGCAGAAAGCGCGTACCTCATGATTTTTCGGTTCCCGCCACCGTCGTTTACCAAACAATTCCCAATTGCCTTGTCAAAAAGTTCCGGCCAGAAATGGCCGCTGATTTATAGACCGCGGATTTATTGTCCGCCTAGCAAAAAGGGGAGCAACAAAGGAAGGCCAGAAAGAGATAAGCGGTGAACCATCGAGATGAAGAGGAAAATGGGAAACCCGCGTACGCGGGAAACGTGTATGTATTCGTGATTGACAAGTGTCGTAGCACTCGTGCGTTTGAAAGATGCCTAAAATTTAGTAGAGCAGGGAATACGTTCTCTCTTTCTCTCGTTGAAACTCTTTGCGTACAAATGTTTGCAGTTTCTGTATTTGAGGTAGAATTTAATGAATTATTCGAGGAAAATGCAAATTTGAGGAACAATAGGGAGCATAGAGAGAGAGAGACAGTTTCTACCTCAAAGAATCTTTTTCGTTTCGCTTCGCGGAACAACTATCGTCGCTTTATCTAACGTAATGTTCTCCCATAAAAGCCACTTCATTTTTATTGAAACGGTCCATTGCGCCGGCGCGACGATGCGTCATTGGAAGGAAAAACGTGTCGCGTGCATGAAACGCCACTACAAACATCGAATCGCTCCGTTTTCGAGAGTATTTTAAACCCTGGCCAGTGTCATTAATACACATCCGGTGTATACGACCGGCCCGGGATGAGGTTGCCCGCTACGTAACGCGAGAGTGTGCATCCACGAATGAATTATCGGCACGCTCGATGCAACGGGCACGAAATCGCCGCGAAACTCGTTCGTCTAGCCCACTTGCGCGCCTCCACTTGCGTACATCACTTTTGACCACGTCCTATGAATATGTAAACGTAATAGCTATGGATGCAATGGAATTCCTGCTGCTCGCTCGATGGAAAAGAGACAATCGACTCGGCAAAGAAGAATGAAACGACTGCGAAAGAATTTCCATTTGTAATTGCAGGTTGCTCTCATTATTTATACCTCACTGATTTCATTAATTGTTTTTTGTTTTCATTAGATACTGAAATCTCAGATGCGTACTTAGATTTGTATTGAAATATGATATTATGTTAAAAGGTTAAAACAAATGCCGTACAAAAATATGAATGATTATTTTTACGCAAATGACATATTATTTTATTAAAAAACATACCTTTTCCTAATTGTCCGTTAAAATTAGTCGATTGTTAAACCTTTTTTTAGTCTCCCACATATTTAATTTTCAATTTTTCATTAAATAAATTATTGGTGAATTAATTGATAAAGTTTTTTTAGTGCTATATATTTAACGCAAATTCTGTGCATGGAACGTTTAGTACTTAAGTATCCAAGTATACGTAATTTCGAAATAATTTCGTTAACTCTACTAAACTCATCACAATGCAACGTCAGCAATATTATTTCCTGTATGCACGCACCTGTGTTTCAACTGGCAAACGAAAGAGTGAAACTGTTGCCGTTAGTTAATTTTCCTGAATCGCGACGAGATTCAAAGTCAAACTTTCTCAATTGCCCGCAGCGGTTGACGTTAATTCCGCTCGTCCCCACCGGAAACGAAATTTGCACGTCGAGTATACCGGGTGATTTCACCTAGAATAACTTTAATATGTTTGTGCCAGCGAATAGTAATCCCTTTATCAAGGGAACTCGTCGTAAAACAGTAAGAATTGCGATTCAATTAATTACACGAGATAAAACGAGAACACTGATATACTAAATCAACTGTCTTGAGATGCGATTAAAAAGGGGTATCTATAATTACTCGCTTTCAATTAAATTATTACATAAATTAATAAAATAATTACAGAGAGAATGAATAAATCGAAGAATTGTATTAATAGTTGAAGCAACGAGTTAAATTAATGAAGATAGTATATCGCATTTGTATTATTTTAGAGTCCTTAATTTTCAAGTTGATTAATATACTGCACATCATTTGTTCAACAATAGTTTCATATTTATAATTCTTTAGTTTCTATTATATTATATAATTCTATCATTTTTAATTTATCTCTTAATGCAAGATTGACACAAATGCAAATTATTTAACAGGAATTAAATTACAGGATTAAATAACAGAAAATTTAATTTATTTGACTAGCCTACATTTTTTTTACAAGAACTATTAATTTCTTTTACAAATTATTTCTATACAGTATTGGTATTTCTGTATCTATATTCAACTTCGATTATTAATACAATCATGTAAATCCGACATAACTGTTCTCGCGACACACGTGTAAACTATTATCACTCCACGCGAATAGTCGATGGCAGATCTAGCAAGAAAGTGAAGACATTGCGAAGTGGGCTATGCGACATGGGTGTCGAAAACGACCGTGAAAACGGCGGTCATGGTGAGAGGGAGACGTGAGAGACGGCGGCAAGAGCGGCGCGGCGGATATCTCGGGTAGCTCGGAGCGGACAATCTCGAGGGTGTGGATAATTTATGCGCGCAATTAAGTGGCGGCGCAGGCCTGTAAATTAATTGGGAAGATGGTAGTAAAAGTTAATTTGGTAGATAGCCAGGCAGTCGTTTGGCTCAGGTGGCGCGCGCGAGGAGTACTCGGCTGATTCGAGAACGGAATTCGTGGGAGGCAAGAAACCTAAATGGTTGAGAAACACCAAGAAAATAGAAGCTCGTTCGCGTGTATGTGTGTTTTCCAAGTGTGCAGGCGAGCGATCTTACTCGAGCGTGAAATAGTACCCGTTTTATCATATGCAAACAGTTGAGAGTTGAATTGACCCTTGATAACGTCCTGTCCATGTAAGGATTGTGTAAAAAAAAAAGTTCCTTTAATGTCAATCTCACCTAATTTTGCTCCTAATACTTCTTAGATTTTATTTGATTTTATACATATCTCATAAAATATACAATACAATGAAACAAAATCTAGTAAGCATTAGAAGCAAAATAAGATATGGGATTGATATCGATTAAAGAAAATCTTTTCTTTTTACAAAATAGATTTCTTCGCATGGGACTTTATCAAGGATCAATTAAATTTTCAACTGTTATATATAAAACGTATTGTTTCATAATATCTGTAAAGTAATTAAAGTTAATTTCAACTTTCCGAGAAAATCAAGAATATTGTATTTTAAAGTATGCTCGAGACAGTTCTAAAATGGAAAATGTTTCTAAAATTCTGAATGCAAGCATATCAATAAGTAAAAGAGTAAAAGGAAACTGAGATAAAGCATGCACGGCATGTTGACGTAACATGACAGAGACATTGAAAGTAATAAGAACAATACGTACAAAGACGGATAGTGACATGTTGAATGAACTAAACATGACACCGAACGTTTTATCGCTAATTGAATCTCCGTGAGTGTTCTAGAATACTAAAAATATAACTTGTACGAGCATTTACTTTCTTCTCACATCGCGGTATTCATTTGTCATATTCCACAATATATCTTTTCACCTACAGAAATTATTATCACTGCGTTAAGAGAACGTATCGCTAAAACAATTCTACCTTTTATTATCGCATCTTGGAGTAGATGACAATTTTTACGAGGCACTAATTTATTTAACATCCACCGAATAAATGGTCTATGAGCTTTCACATAGGGAACTCGATTTGCGCGAGCTTTCATCCCTGATGTACTACATCCATCTTTCTTTAAGGCTTTTTCCGAGATTTGCGAGTTAGCGAACGGAGAGATGATAACGCCGGTCCGTCGATAGTGGATACAGCGTTGATCCCGAGCGATGATATATCGACCATATTCGGCACATCTCGCACGGTCGAATCCTTTCTGAGGGAATAAAGTACGGCGCAGACAAGGTGAAACTCCTCGACCTCTTTCCATTTCCTCGTCATCGAACAGACCAAGAATCCATCTTGATCGCGGATATTTTTCTCATACGTATGCAGATATGATGGACATGATCAAGATATTTTTATTCGAGATCTCGATTTATCCACCATCCTCTGCTGATAAATTTTCTGTGATTTTTTGACTTGTAATTTTCCTCCCCCTCTCTCTCTCTCTCTCTCTCTCTCTCTCTCTCTCTCTCTCTCTCTCAAATTGTGTAATTCTATTACGCTTTACATTAATAGTCTGTAATAATAAAAAAGTATACAGTATACATACAGAACATTAAAAATGAAAAAAGTCGTGTAAAACAGCAATAATGGATGTCATAATATGCACTCGCAAAGGTAATTTGCAGCGATGCACCGGTTGACTTAATTGCTTTAATTTCCGGACAGAAAAGGAAATATTTTCCGGTGAAAGTCCTTTGTAATTCAAACTCTTAACTAGAATAGAAATTAATGCGACGAAAGAGAATAAAGGCGCTCAAATACTACTTTAAGATCTTACGAATTTGGCGGAAGACTGGCATGAAACGCGAAGAAAAGAAAATTTAATTTGGATCATCCAACGAGTTTTTACGGATATGTCTCGACAATCGGGAAAGAAAAGATTATATGAAGTGAAATATAAAGAATATTAAGTAGACGCGACGGCAGGAGAAAAGTGTATTCCTTTCTTTTAAAGCGACATATATAAAGGATGACATAATACTGCAAAGCATTATGAAGAAGATAATAAATTTAAAAAGTAATAGAGATTGATTCTCTGGATTCTCAGCAAGAAAAACTTTTCCATTACGGTTTAAAAATAAAAATTAACTGGTCACTGCTAAAAATTTAAGAAATCTCCTCCTAAATGTAAAGAGAAGTTATAAGAATTTCAACATTCCGTAGTTATTGCTGCTCCCTTCCTCCCGTTTGCTTCTCCGTATTGTACAATCTTCCATATTATAAATCGCCATTAATGTCGAGTTTTGGGACTCGCGAGTAACATATCGAAAGAAAAAAGTGAGCGCGAGAGCTGACAAAGTATGCTTCGAAGGTACTGAAACGCACCACTTCTTTTCGCGGCGCCATGAACCGAGAACGAATGTAGAAACTTCAGAGCTGGAAACCAGGAATTCTTCCGGAGGAAGAAGGCGGGCGCAGATCGCGCGGGCACTGACGGAGAAGCGAGGAAAAATTTACGGAGGCTGGACCGCTTCCATTGAAATCCCAGGGCCTGGAAAACCGCGAAATCGTTGAAATAACGTGTCAGCACTGTAACAACGAAAATCTTGCGAAGATTCGATATTCGTGGCTCGCGTAAAAAAGAAGCGGCAAATGCAGCCGAAAATTACCGTCAAGAGGTAGAGGACCGTATGCTATTATCATAGTATCCAATTTTAACTAACAAACCATGCAGGTTTCTATAATCCTAAGTAATATCACTTTTATCTAAGAATGCAATTTATAATTTAAATAAAACTTTCTTCATTTCTCCATTTTAATTCTTTTTAACAACATGTCTACTTATTAAAATAATTTTTTGTTCAGATTCTAAACCGCTAAACATTTTATATTATTTTTAAATGTAATATAGAAAAATCTGTTATTTTTTCATATTGTTAGAAAATAAATGTTAAAAAATTTCATAATTTAGTTCATTAAATTATCTTTTTTTAAATAAAAACAAAAATGTATAATACTGTATGATAGGTACGTAATTTCATCTTACAATATTTCTATAAAAGAATATTGTTAATACCGTCAAAATAGCGTATAACTTTTAATGAAGCATTTTTTTACAAACGCACACATTCACAATTTTTCATCATATACGTTTACCATATCCTCCATGATTTTCGTTACTTTTTCCTCGTTGTTTTTTTTTTCATGCTCTCATCGACTTTTCTCTTCGACGAAAGCACGAACTTTCTCTATTCGTTTTCTCGGCTCGGTAGGAAGTGGTGCGTTTCGGTAACTTCGAAAACGCATCAGTTCCGCCTGATTCCATCGTAACATCTCGTGGGGCGCGAAATTCTTCCTCGAGTAAGCCACGGAGACAATGCCTATTCGTCCTTGGCGCACACACGTGTTCGCTGCGTTTTATACATTTCGCCCGGAGACGTAAGGTTTTCGCGGGGATAATTTTATGGTATACCTATAACGATATTGTGTCTCGGCTCCGCGAACCGCAAACGAGAAAAACGATTGCGAATTTGCGTGTAACGTTGCTTGATGTAAAAGTTATTGCCGCTTTGGTTTGGCGAACGTGACGGCAAGCGAATTAAACGGTTGTTAGAACGCAAAGCCCCAGCGTTAAATTTAGCTGACGCGTTATCCTTTCATAATTATACACAAACAATGATAATTCAGTCTAGATTTATATCGAACAAAATCGATATGCACACAGAGCGTGAAGATACGCGCCACGGATGACGCATATTGTCTGGGTCAAAAGTGTGCTGCGATCGTTCGCGTTATACCCGCGGACGAACTCGGCTGTAGCATTTCCGCTGAAAAAAATTAGCCATTCCTTCTTTACAGGACATTTCCTTAATTTCTCTTGTGAAAACAGCTTGCGTTTTTTTCCCCCGCTCATTACGAACGAATAAACGAATGAACGAACGAACGAACGAACGGCGTGCGCGCCATTCCCCGAGGACGAAATTAGTGTGGAGGATAATTGTATTCCACGGCCGCGCGCGCGCGAATGTCCAGTTTGTTGTTTCAGCGTTGCTGAATGCGCGGGATATAGCGCACATTTATTCTCGCACGAAACGCCAGGGTACGAAGCGCGACCGTTGTGTTGTGTTATGCACACGAGAGCATCGTCACCGCACCGCGCCGTTCCTGGGCTGTGGAGCGCATCTGCATCTGAAATTTACGCGTCTCTACGTGCCTACCTTGATATCAGGCACGTTCAAACTTGTCCAACTTCCGTCGAGCAACCACCTCGTGGCCCTAAACTTCCACGGAGTGCGAGCGAGCTCCGTCCCCGCGTCCCTGAAGTTCGTCTACACTTTGACCGTGGCTTGGCGCGCATTTGGCGTCGACTCTATCACCCCCGGAGAGATACCCCGCACGTAAACCTGACGATTCAGCACAGTGGGATTGCACGCTGGTTGTCCCGCTACTGTCTGTCTCTGCATACAGCAATGTATCGAGATAACGCCCGCGTATTCGCTGTTAATCCTCTGCGTTGTGTGAATCTCTTTCTCCAGTGAAATATAGATACCGTTCGTTTACTTCAAAAATGACACAACTCGAAAAATGTGATTGTCGAGTTATTATCATGAATGAGTTAGACAAAGATTTTTTATCAATTGTCAAAAGTAAACTAACAGACAGATAATAAGATGTCTGTATAGTTTAGATTGACACACAATCGTATATATCCAAGATAAATTATTAATAAATTTGTTATAATTTTGTAAAATATCGAAATTGTTGTTTCAAAAAAGGGTAATTTTTTACGTTAATCACTTTTAAACTAAGAGAATATGAAATAGTAGATTAATAAGAATAAGGAAACCGTAATAATTTACGATTTACTAAGCCATCTACGGTCAAAGCTAGATTACTATGCTTATTATAATGTGTGAATTTATATACCGCGTATGTAGTTACCAATCACGTGCCGAAAATTTTTCAGACTTACAACGCAACACTAAACAACTACCGCAGTAATATCACTTTTTTAGTTAAATTGCCACCGCATATCTAACAATTATTTGATGCTTCTATATAGCATCTTATTAGATCTTTAATAATATGTTGAAAGACATATATTAAAATTTAACAATTTAAATGTTAAAGTAATGATGAATCTAAAATCTGTGAAAAGTAAGATTGCGAAGAATATACACGAGTTGGCGTTTCGTCCCGGTTTCCACTACTGGATTCATCAGTAAGGTATTGTAATGGAAACCTACCTTAGACGCCTGTTTTAGTTATTAAATCGAGATTCTATATATACAGATATGCGCGTATTTCAGCACTTGCGAGAAACATTGCGAACATCTATAGACCTCTAATGGCGAGTCGACGTAATAATATTCTTCGCAATCATTTATCTAAAGTAGTAATAACGTCTATTTTCAGGCTGACGTAATTAAACAAATATTAGAATTCTTATTACGACCGTCCAATTATAAATTAACAAGAATAATGATGAAATAGTAGATTATGAAATAGTAGAAAAATTTAAAATAGAAATTCAATTATTATGAATAACTTATTTAAGATAACAACTTTATATACGTGTAGTATAACGTCATATATTTAGTAGAAAGTTATGTCAACAGTAATCATTAAATAAGATCTTTAAGTCGAGTTTATAGATATATGACTGCATATTAAAAATTAACAACTCCAGAGTGCATTTCTTTACCTTCTTTGCGTTTTTTATCTTTCTTTATTTTCGCACCGATCCAATTAGACTTCAACACCCTTTACCGGCGTTTATTCCGCATTATAATAGGTCACTCTAATGTAACATAATTGTATTATCGCTATACACATCCATACAGCCTATCATCCATTATTTTCGTCTCCGCTCTGCCAATTAGGGCTGCCGCCAATTTGATTCCTGGACAAAGCTCCGCCGCGTCCGATCCTTCTTATCGAAAATTACTAATATCCGGCTACGTACAAGATAGGGATTACCCCGGTCGACCAATCAATTTGCCATGGCCCAACCCTCTTTTTATTCAGATTGGAATGAGTATGTACAACATTCGTTCGTGTCGAAGGAGATTCCGACCAAGCGCGCCGCTCACGTAAGAAGCAATCCACTTTGGAAATGCGACGCAGTGGCCCACTTTTTCTACGCCTTTACCTTCTTCGTTTCAATGCGGGTTGCATTCTTCTCATCACAAGGCAATGAGAAGAATCAACATTAAACCACAAATTTAATTCAACAATCGTGAAATTCGCTCCAAATAGAAAGAATCATATTATCAATGATGCGAAAGAAATAAACTTCATATACCTATGTGCGACTTATAAGTTTGTAACATCTTTCGAATGGCAATATTTCCGAATTTTATACTGAGAGAGTTTTGACAGAGTGAAGATGTTAAAACACACAGTGACCAATCTTAATCATAATTTGACGAACTTGTTATTTGTATCAAAAAGTGCTACTGTCATTTTGTGCGATGCATTATGTAACACCTTCGTGTGATATATAATTTTTTTATTCGACTACGTATTATATATATCCAATTTGGAATAAAGTGAAATAATTTAAATAATATAGAATTTTTTTTGTGGATATATTTTGTCCCTATCTCTAAATTATTTAAATAAATTACACCCTTCATTCGACCACCTCTGTGCATTTTCTTCCTTAGGTACATGGGACAGAGAAGAAGGATCCCTGTTGTCCGCGAGGAGTTCTTGCTAAGGTGAATTAAGTCGTAATGAAGTAGTGAGAGAGCTCGGCTCCTGTTCCTGGGTAATACCTCTCTTTCCCCGAGGACAAGCTTTGGCGCGAAGGAAGACCGCCAGAACTTTGCTTGGCAAGGCGGAATGTGTGTGTCGCGCAGCGCAAAGAAATAAAAAAAAAGTAGAAAGCGAAGAAGAAGAAGGGAAAGTTGGCGCGCAGGTGGAACTATTTTTTAAGAAACGTTTTATGTGCGATTGATCCGCACAACCGTCTGCGTTCTCGCGGATTTCTCCTCTTTGTGTATTTTATTTCTCTTCTCTATATATGTATCTTACTTGGATCTCATTAATTGTGAACGAATTGAAAACGCATATCTTTTATCTGTGTACGTATTGTATATACAATTTTTATCATTCATCTATTAACTAAAATTATCCAAAATAAATCGTTACATTACTAAGTGATTTAAAAAGTTAATGTTGGCACGATAACATAATAATTAATAACTTCTGTGTTAAAATGAATTCATTATAATAAAATTTATGTTCTTCGGATTGATATTAATTCTCCGTCTGAGTCTTTTTTTGACACAAATAAAATTTCACTTTCAAATTTTTTTGAAAGGAAAGCATAAGATTTCTTTTTGCTATAAATTATATATTTTTTAATAAATTGCCATTTTTTCCTCATTTATGTTTAAATTTTAATTTTTATTAAATAAAGCTTTTAAATTAAGGCTTAGTTTAATTTTAGTTTAAAAACTATTTGATAATATAATAGAGATTATAAATAAGCTAAAAAATAATTCTGAATTTTTCCCTACTTTTTTGAAAGTTTAGAACAGTAAAAAAAAATATAAATAAAAAAGATTCAGATTGCAGATGGAGTAAAAATATGATCGTAGACAATGCAGACGGAGGATTGAATTTGTAAAATCACTATAATTTCAAGAGAACACAACGGTTACGGTTAAAAATTCAAACATTCGTTGGTAAATTCCGGATGAAATGTCAATAAAGTTCCAATTGGTGCACGAAATATTGTGTACGTTCATTCGTGCGAGCATCAATAACTTCTCGCGGATCTACCCGGCTAAAATAGCGCAGTATTTCCAGGGTAGCCTACGTTATAACTCTGTTTAAGCATCCAGGCATTATTAGCGATAATTATTGTTGCGGCCGACCGCAGAGGAAAACGAGAGCTACGAGTTTAACCGGCGGTAGGTGAGCAGATGTTCCAACCTTCTTTCTGCCTTACACCGACCTATATACTTGCCTCGCATCGTTGAACCTTGGCGTTATTAGCCGCCGCTATGCGGCGGTGAACGCGATTTTCATTAACCCGATCGCGCGGAATACCATCAATTCTTTTTGCCTTTTAATCAGTACTTTTTATGGTGCGTTGGCTCTTCAAGGATTGACTTCAGGCTAGATAGGATTTCTCATATGCCGCAATCTCTATACCTAGCATGCTCACTATCCTCTGTATTGTTCGGATACTTTATTTCTCAGAATAAATCGGTATGGAACGCATATTGGCATGTAATTTATTTCGTATTCGTTGTACTTCGTAAATCATAGATATAAGAAAATGGAAAATTACGATCTGTCTTTATACGTGAATCTATTGGTTATGATATTTTTATAGACACTTGATATGACTAGCAAATGTATAAATAGAAATGATTCTTGTACTGTTATCGCGTTTTATTAATACATATTATTTTGTTGATGATCGACTTTCTAAGTATATGCAATAATTATTATATATATAATTATTAATTCGTATTGGCAAGAATATTGGAATAGTAATACAAAACGGGAAAAAAAATAGGAAAAAGGAAAATAATGCAATATTTTAGACCTTTCTCTTTATAGAGCTGCACTAATAATTTATGCTATTTATATATAATATATGAAATATTTTTATTACATATATAATAAGTATCCATAAATACATATTTCTTAGAAATATAATTTATATATATTATGTGTTTTATTGTGTAATGAAACGCCTTATTGCTATTTTCTATTTATTGCTTTTTTCTGGTATTAATAAAATACAAATAATTTGTATCGAAATATAATTTAGAAAGTTGTTTCCAATGTATATCAATTGTGTAACATTATTATCGCATCTTGAGCCTCTCAATATATTTGCAATTAAAAACAGGATTAACGCGCGCGCGCGCGCACGTGTTTTCGGCCTCGTAATCAACGTAGCGCAATATTCACACAACCTGTAATTTATGATTTATATAGTAGTTAAGTAAATATCCAAATAGTATGTGTAACTGTAAAATTACCGGGTACAGTTTAAGCACGCATTGATCGCGTATCAGTTTGAAATACGCGTTTAAAATACATTTCGATTACTGCTCGAGACTCTCGTCCATGCAGGAAATCCTATCTGGACGTAACTTTTTACACAGTCCTAAGTAAATACGGAACTTCTATCAAGAAACCAATATTTCCCTCTCAAACTACCGCATTTACTCCAGGCAAATGTTATGATAATTTCTTAAATTCGTATTAAAATAAAAATTCGCAATCAGCATCGAAAATAGAATTCAATTATTTTGAGTATCTTAGAAATTACGAGTGTATCATTCCAATGATTGTTCAACAAATCTGATATCTGAAAACTAATCAAATTTAAAGAGGATATACACACAGGAAGTTTTTAAGAATAAAACATTTTAAAGTTTTATCCTGACACCTTTCCACTTTTATTTAAATTTAATAAGTTACCTTATTTGCCTTTACAAAGCACAGCATTTTGGTTCGCTGCAAATTATCTTGTATAATATTTTTACTATTGTGACTTATAGAATTTACATTTATCGACATGTTACTTCTTTTTCTTTTATTATTGACAAGGATTAATTATATTTACGACATCAATATTGACTGAAACTTGCATTGAATTGAGAATATTTTTGATTTAATAAAGAGTGTACACAATATTTTAATTTAGAATACTTTACAATTTATGTAACATTGAAAATGACCCGATCGAAGTCGAAACGTTTATTGTAGATATGTTTATATGATTGTTTAAATTAAATTATTCGTTACTTTATTTGGTTCGTTGCTCTCTTTATATTTATACTGTTTAATAAATTATTTTTAATTACTTGAATATAAATACTACATTAGAAAATGTAATTTTACAATCTTTTTATAACTTTTACGATTTGACTTTTAGATAATTCAATGACTTTCTCTACTTCAATTTTTAAAGAGTGCCTCTTTGCTGCTTACTCTCAAATAATTCTCTCTGATTACTCAAAATTTTCTTGAAATGGATATGGAACACACGGGATTTAATCTTTCCACGCTTTGACTTCAAATTCGCGCATAATTCCGTCGATGTCACGATTTCAGTCAGTCTGTACCGAGAGTCCTTTCGCCACAATCCAATTTTCCGACAACTATGAGTCGCACAGCTTAAACCGTTAAGTCCAGCCGTAATTAATAACGAGAATGTCTGCGGCGATGCCGGAAACGTAAAGCGACGCGATAATCATGCTCGCTCGTAACTCACCGTGACTTACGGGTAACGACAATAATGAAAACTGCAATTGTTAAATTTCTTGCAAATTCCATTACCACGCAATTTTATTCGACGGTCTGAGAATACACGGGTGGAGATAGAGTCAATCACGTGGACGCTCGCAAATTTTATTTTCGTCCTTTCCGCTCGCGCGCGTTTTCAAGCGATAAGCGGGCGAACGACCGGTAATTTCGTCATCGCCCCGTAATATTACCGTGTTCTCGTTACCGTAATCTCGTAAATCGTGGCCGTCAGTGTGTTACCGGCGTGGTAAAGGAGGGAAAGAGTGAGGAGGAGGCTGGAGGAGAAGGAGAGTGCCCTGTAATGCCGTCGTAGTGCCCCCACCGGCCTTCAGGATCGGCGAAATTAAATTTTCATCCGACCGCTTTGGCCTCTTCCCTTTTTCGATCCTGCTTGCACCGCCGCTTCCTGCATCCGCGCACATCGATTTCTCTCTCGTTTCCACTCTATCCTCTCTTACTCCTTTCCTGTTTCCTCTTTTGCACCCTTCCTCCGTCGGAAGCAGCGGCAAATACGACTTTCTTCTCTCCCTAGTATTTCTCCGACAACCACTTCTCGCTCCGAATTTTTCCGCTCATCGATCGCGTTCGATCCCATTTTTTTTAAATTGTAATTAGATTGTTCGCATAGAATTACTAATAATTTGAAAAATATTTGAAATAAGGTGCTATGTATATTTCTGTAAGTATAAACGTAATTCGAAATTATATTTCTTCAAAAAATTGTCTAAGTACAACGATAACGAAGACTATTTCTCATGAACTCACGATGGAATAATCCATTATGTTCGGAATTGCGCATTGAGGCTCATTACGCTTCTCCTAATTTCTCTCCCTTCTTGGGAGCGGTTTGCTCTCCGTGCCCTTTATCAACATTCTCACGAACTAACGTCGCGTTCTGAATTCCATCACTATCTATCGCGCGATCTTATTTCTGAAATTATGGCTGAATTATTCGCGCGATATATCATCCGTGATAATTCAAGTTACGACGGGAAAGAGAAAACGATTAACGTCCGTTGTCGGCAATGGCTTTCGTACGTACAACGATGGTTAAAGTGCAACGCGTGCGCAATAATGAAGACTTTATATGCGCTTTATAGTAATTTATTGTATTCGAAATTGCGCATTGAGAGAGAGAGAGTCTATCATTACGTTTCTCCTAATTGTATTCCCCTTCGCTTGATTCTCGAAGGCCGTTTCCTTTATCAGCGTTCACACGAATCAAAGCTGCGTTCTGAATTCTTTCTTCGTTGATCGATAAAAGAAATTCCACGGGAAAAACCGAAAGGTAATTGTATTCCTTGATTGTGCTTCAAAATCGCGGATATATTATAATATATGTGAGAGGAACCACAAAGTACAGATTCGTATAGAAACGTTTATTCAGTACAAAATTTTGCGAGAGCAACCATAAATCCTATCGTAAATCCCGCACAGAGGATACGCTGATATAACACAACGAAGAGTCGCACGTCTCCAGAAATTAAATAAGATTAAATTAAGCAGGCGAACTCCGCGCACTGTAAGGTACTGTAAATAATTGCGATGCGCGCGCGACTATTATAGGACTGTATAATTTATTTGTTTGCCCGTTTCGTAGATTTGCTCGCTCGTAGCAAAAGCAGGTCGCAAGCGGATTTAGCCAGTTAATGTATTTGCTGTTATTCGTCTCTGTATTCATGGAAACGCTTCATAGGAAGTATCCCGAACAGCAATATTAAAATAAAGGTACACTCTAAAGAATATCAATATATAAGTTTAACTCCATGTGCGGTGCCTGTATAATTTTCATTCTGTTCGTTAATATTGACACCAATATGACGTGAGTTTAACACCATGGGTTTTTTAAATCCATGATGGTATTGATATGATATTAACACTCTGCACCACATGAAGTTAAGTCCACACCGATATTTTTAGAGTGCAGAAGGAAAACTGAATTATTCTGCCCGCAAAGAAACAACATTTTGTGTTTTGAGGATGCAATCGTATTTCCGAATGCGTTTCTTTTCCCGGTGCAATTGCAACAATAAACGCGCGCACTTAGGCGCGACCAGAGTGAAGCCGTCACCGACTGCGAAGGAAGTGCATTGCGCATTCCACCTCCGTCTTTTTTCCCTCTAATTACATCGGCAATTATGAAAGCACCTTATTATTATCAGCTCCCTCTCTGGCTCGTCGGCTCAAGTAACGAGCGGACGGATGGACGGACATTGCGCTATCATATTCTACGAATGTTTTTCTTTGTCAGCGGCGCAGAGACCAAGTAATCGCGTGCCCGATCGATTGAAACCGAAGAATAACATCGACTCAACTTGTCATTAACGCACCATTCCACTTCTGCGACAACGGAAGTAAAGAAAAATTAATCAAGTACATTGTAACGCGTAAACAGGTATTCGCAATACTTTTTATTTAATGAATAATAAGTTTCCTAAAGAACTTTTACCACTCAAAAATCTGTTATCCTTCATAAAATTAACAATTCGTGAAATGAATAAATGAAGAAAGCAAATTATTAGGACATGTTGTAATGCAAATGTGATAAAACGATAAAATTCTTTGGATTTTGAATCATGGTAAAACTCTATTTTTATTCTCTTGTGGCTCGCACGTGGGACCGATATTTTTTAACTGTGTTGCGATAATGTCAATTCCAATTTGTGACATTTCGATATAAATTGACAGCGCGTTTTCGTGAATGTCATAAATAATTTGCAACGTCCGTCTGCCTGCCGGCACGTTTCCTTGCAATATATCACTACACCTTCGCGTCTCATATGAATACCGATTCCGAGATTTATCACAAAGTTCCAAAAATCCTTTTTATTTGATTTTAAACATCCGTGATATTTTGTTATACCACTTTTATAATATTTACATATCAGCATTGCAATTTCAGTTTTGCAAAAATAATTCTATTTATTAAAATTGAATAATCATTTATTTATTATCCGCACGCATATTAAACTGTATTTCGTTACATAATAAAATGTTCAAATATCCGAAAATTCGAAACATCTGCTATTGCAATTAATTCACGGCCAATTAATTACGATGCACTTGAAAATACAGTATTAATTTCAATTATGTTTTTTCTTCTATCATATACATTAATTATACATCACTCGTATCTCATCTAGTCAATATCCCTTCATATATAGACACTTAATAAATTGTAATGATAAAATACGTGTCAATTAGGTGTATTTATCCTGAATAGTTTGTATGATTATGTGATGTCACATAGTCACACATATTTGTACGTGATGACATGATGACAGATCGAAGCGCTTTAAATAAACGCGGGATGCAGCAATGCCATAATCCGCACTAACGAGGTATTAGTACAGTTCCAAATCGTTGTTATTCCAATATTTATTACGCAATTTTGATTTCCGATATGTTGCAATATATACATGTTTTTATGATATATAACAAATTCTCTCTCAATATAAACTGAGAGAAAAGTTTGGATATTTATGACCTTATGTAATTATACATTGACGTGTTACCGTAATGGTACCAAAGGTTACTACTGCTATAACGTTAGTAATAATAACTATAATATATATGGCTCTCTCTATCAATAGATGTAGTCAGCCCATATATATGTATGTATATTTTGTATACATACACATACTCACAGATACACACACAGAGTGTTCCGAAAATCCCGAGGATAATAAGATTGCAGTATGAAAATTCATGAAAAATTAAGTAATAAAAGTACATGTTATTTTATTTTTCATAAAGTAATTTTTTAAGGTATAACCAACAACATTGATGAATTAAACATTAATCAAAAAATTATCTGTCGTGTAATAGTATTATATATGTACATATAATTATTATTACATTGTTTTATTATTATACTGGAGCTTCGTAATAGAGTGCATGTCGAAATAGCGTGAAAAATTCCTTCTTATGAGAAGCATGAGTGAGGAGTAGCAGTAGCCACTAAAATCTTGAATTTCATTGTTTAGAGTAAAAGCGACCTCGTTATAGCGTTCCAAACAGCGCGTTTTTTCGAGGTTTTAGTGTACTTTATTATTAATACTTATATATTATACTTATGTATATTATTATTAATATTTTAACAGTAATAACCATAATTATAATCATTATTAAAATTATAATCACAAACATCTTTTTCTGATAGTTAATGTATTATTCAACAATATTTTTTAAATATTCTTTTCGTTCAATTTTATATAATTAATAGATCTTTATATTTGATAAATATCCTCAAAATCTATAAAACAATAATTATATTAATGAAAAGTTAATCTTATATCAAATTTTATCAGTGCTAACTCTTTATAATGTATCTTTATTCTTACAAAATAACTTTTTTCACCATGTCACTGTGCAAAAATATAAAAGACAATTTATGCTCTTCAGTTAGAATATTAGAAAGGATATTACGTGACGAAAATGGACAGTATTGGGAAATGAAAAGTTTCGACGACTGTTCGGTATTATCGTGTACTGTCACCGACGCGACGGCGCGGCGCGGCGAAGCAGAGCACGAAGCTCCATGGGCGCGACGTCCCACGGCACTTATAACTCGGGAGCTTATTTTCGCGACGGTACGTGTTTTCCACGAGTGGGTGAGCACTCGTGGAAACGGTTTCTAACGGTGCCATCCTGACCCCGGTCACGCATCGCGGGGACGAGGGAACGTCGTTAGAAGATGGGATCTCGTAGTCGCTGCCGCCCGCGTGAGGCGCAAACGAACCTTCACGTAGGTCCCCCCCCCCTTTTCTTCCGTTCGCGATGTTGACTAGACTGCTGCCTAATTACCGTGCGTGTTCTCCGTGGCTGAAATTAAACGAGAGCGACCCGCGAAATTTTGCACGAACGCCACGCGTCGATATGCGAAAATTAATTCCGGGTCTTTATTCCAATTCTCTGACTCATTTACCTAGTCATGTTGAATATATATAACGCGTACATATAATAATAAAATTAAAATTAGCGGTATACTGTACCATCATATAATAAAGTTAATGAACCATATAATACAACAAAGTTAATGTTGAACGAGTTAATTTATTAAATATATATCTCTACAAATAGAAATTTAAATATATGCAAAAGTCAATTTTTAAAAATTAATTCGAAATTTCAATACTGATCTCTGATTTTTTTTATAAGAACTTGAGTTGAGTAACTCTGCATAAAAATTTTAATAAAAATGACCATCAAAACTTTTCATACTTTCCTGAATCTCTAATTTTTATTTTAATAGTAGATCCTTACATTCTCTTAGATAGCGCACGTTAATGTCTTCCGTTTCTTACAAAAAGATTTTCAGTTGGTAGAAAATCGTTACAGTTAAACTGTGATAAATGGTCTTTTTGATATTATCGTTATAATCTAACGCAAACTTCATTAGCGGGGATATTGTGAAGAAGGTAACAAAGGCGCGCGGCAGAACGATCTGCATATCCTCGGCACACTCTGAACCGAATCTCGAAGCGCTGTTCCGTACAAGAGCCGTTGTTAAGGTATAGTAACCTCCGGCAAGCTCCGTTATGCAAATCAGGACGCGTTACATATGGCGGTGCATGCAGAAACCACTTCCTGAGACGTACGCGTGTAAATTCCGCGGCGGTAACGTTCCTCATCGTCCTTCTCTCTCTCTCTCTCTCTCTCGCTCTTGTCGCGATCTAATCCTTTTTCTTATCCGTCGAACCGTAGATTCCTCTCTCGCTTTGTTTGACAAGACATCTTATTTACTGCCTTTACAACAAACTTCTAAATTTTTGCTTCCACGAAAGAGAAACGTTCGCGAATGATTTTTACTGTTTGCGCAAACTTCCATTATCTTCGATCAAGTATGCTCTCGATATTTATTTTTCTTTTCGATTTATTTTGTTGCTTGCAATGTCGCTGTCAGGTCAGCCGCGTGCCACAGATAAATAGTTTTTCCTTTTATAAGAAACAGATCGGAATAATGGAATACTTGTTTTGAAAATAGGAAAGTAGTTTTATGGCTCGAAGCTAGATAGCTCAAATTCATGTTGTCGCTCATGCGCTTGGAATTGTATTTGGAATAGAATTTACATTTTGCATAAAGTTACGCAACGAATATACGTGTATATGTAAATATACACATTTTTGCGAATCTAACGAATTTTATTCGTTGCTACAATTTATTTAATCAAGAACACATATTGTACTTCTGAGATATGTTTCATTATCTTATATTTTTGTATTATACGAATGATCATACTTTTAAAGTTTCCATGAATATTTTCTTCAAATAAGTTAGTGAGAGATTTATGAATTATCTGCGTATTTTAATACATCATTAAATAACATTTAAATAAAATCAAAATTAGTAAGGAGAGAGAGAGAGAGAGAGAGAAAATGTAAAAATACTATAATTATTTATTTAAATATATATGTATATATATAAACTAAAATTTAACGACGAATCAAAATACGGATATAACTCGCAAATCGATCTTTGAATAAATAATTATTGTTTTTACGTTGTTCTCTTATTAGAATTTAGATTTTATTAAAATAAATTATTTATTTTTAAACTCACCCTAGTCTATCCACTTTATCCATCTATTATCGTAATGGCATTTCTAAAGGGAATACGTCTACAAAAACGGAAAGAATCGATGAAGAATTCATGGAGGAAGGCCCTTCTCCGCGAGTACACGTGACCGACACGCAACCTTCTATCATTTTTGAAGGGAACATGACGAAATTCCGCAACTTCCGACCGCCAGTAGTGACACTGACATTTTCTTCGTTATCCACGAACAATTTCCCCTTGACATCGAAAAAACGAGTCACCCTCAACAAGCTGTCAGATGAAATTGCATTTTAACATCGCGCCGCGTTTCTTCCTATTATAGTCCCCTCTCACACAATTCCCTTTCGGACCCCTTCACATTCCTCACATTCCTACGAATCCTTCTCTTTCCCTCATTTACGTTTTTTTTTATTTATCTTGTAAATAAACTTACGTTAGTTTAATAGTCAAAAATGTCTAAAATTATTAAATTTATAAATAAGATATTAATAATACATTGAATGTATCTATGTTTACAATTATTTAATATTAGTTAATTATTTATAAAATATATTTAGGAAACTAAAAATAATTAAAATGTAATGTAATTTTGAGTATTTATCAATCCCAGAACGTCTTCTATTGTAGTCAACAATAATCCTAATGTTAAATATTTATTGAAAAAATCGATTTTAATGTACCTATTCATTACAGTATAGTGCAGAGTAATAAGAACCATTTTCAACGCTACTTCATTCTCTCAGAAAACCCAACATTCTGAGATCATAGAAAGCAACGCACTTTTCTTACCGCAATAATGTAACTCGGTGACACCGCGTCGCACCGTTTCGCAATGCGCTTCACCGTTCACAAGCGCCAGCATTAGAATATCGCGCGGTGATATTACGCGACGGTGAATGCGAATAGCGTCGCGAGCGTGACCAACCAACGAGGAAAACAGTGAAGCGTCCCTGCACTTGTAGCGAAATTGCCGTAGATATATCCATGGCAACGTGCCGCTACGTCCTCTTCCTCCTCTTCGCGGCGGAAGTTGCGGCGCGTGCAATACGCGGATGCACGCATACACGGCAAGAACCGCAAGAATTGCCAAGAGATGGGCAAAGTGGGAACAAACGGTTCTCCGGAAGCAAAGATCCGGTAGAAAATCCACATCGCTATTCTGGATCCTGCACAGCGATGTGCATTCATTTCGTGAACAGTTATTATCCTTGGATGATCGTTATGGAACCGAAACAACGCTAAAAGTATTTCTGATATATGAATATATGCATATCTCGCTTTCCACTGTTTTCTAAAGTTTAATTTACTAATGAAATTTGGAATATATTTCTTGAATGTAGTTTAAAAGAGCGCACAAGATTATTTTAAAATAATAAACAATGAATTAAGGAGCGACTGAGGGTAATGGCGCGGTATAATTAGTGTGCAAAAGATTTCTAATAAAATACTAATTTTTTTATGTTTGACTTTTGTGTAATTCATTTACTTTGTTCTAACGACAAGTTTTAATTTTAACGTTTTTAACGTATCGATTTATTATATATTACATTAATTTATTCGATGGATTTTATATTTGTGCAACATCAACATACAAAGTTTCAATTTTCCGATTTTGTTTTTGATTTACAGTGATATTTTGCTTAGTTTATAAACTGGGGAGGCACTTCTGAATTACGGCAAGATGTAGAAAATGTTTTACTTGATGGATTAATGCGGAAATAATTATCGCTGAAGATGACTAGAATGACGTCAAAATGTACAATTTTTCTGTTGAGCACAACTATGGAGTAAATATATTCTATATTAGAAATCTTTTGCGCACTAATTACCGTGTTATTACTCAGTCGCCCTGTTTTCAGTTTTGTTTTAAATTTTAAATATCAAGTGCCTTTTATAAATTGATATTTTGTTAGTATTATTTTAGTTGAATGACTCTCAACATTTTATCTATATATAATAAATATATTTGCGATCTTGTTTAAAATATATTTTTTGCGATGTCAATTATTATTATTTAATTCACATTCAATATTGATACATTCAATAATAAAATAGCACATTTTATCATATTTTACTCTGACTCATAAAATTGCTATCCTATTGCAATATTAAGTTTTTAATAGAATATCTAATTTCGAAATGTGTTTTCCATGTAACCATCCTCTGCCAATTAACCAATTACTATATGAAATGGTTAGCGACTCGCAATGGTTGACCTCGAAACTTTGCGGAAGAATCCCGGTGGCGAATTGCAATTCTTAGTTGAAAGTTTCAAAAGAGAAATTTTAAAGGAAACAGGAATGTCGAAGCTGGGTAAAGCAGCCTTGGGACACAAATTCACGAAACTGCAGCAGTTATCTGATTTCCACGATTTCTGCGAAGTCACACGTGTACATGTATGTGTATATGATACTGCAAAGTCAGTGTGTGCGTTGACTAGCGGTAACCGCCCTTTGCAGGAGCTAAACACGACAATGGGTAATATGACTATAACCATCTTGGGCGGAATAGTAAACGGGCGAAGCGTGTATTTCTGATTTCAGTCGGACGGTAGCGAGAATCCTATTCTACACGTCACTATTACTCCCGTGCGCAAATAATACCTAATTCGGCCAAATTGTTATTGGTCGCTTTCATAGAAATACAAAATGTGAACACAAACGGAATAATGTAGTTGTGCTAGTCGACGCCGTTATCATCGTATTGTCATATATCGCCATTGCCAATGCGGCATTATGTTTCTCTGAATATGTTACGCGAGTAGAGCTCAAATCGATACATCGAGAGTAACAAGGTCGAGTTTCTCAAATGACCCGATTGCACAAACAATACGTGTGTGTTGAAATGAAATTTATATAAATATCTAGAAGTGTATCTCTAAAGTCTAGATATACAAATAAACAAAGCCAATTCTATTATAATCTAAAAATTGCAAAGTATACTGTTGAGAAAATATCTATTATTTAATTAAAATTATCGTTATTTTTTTAAATTAAATTAAATCTCTTTGGTTAATTTTTAAAGATATGTATCTTGCATTTCGCTAGGATTTTCCAAAAATTATTTTTCAAAAACAGGTATGTATACTGTATCTAAAATTTATGTATTTCATAGTGTAGGTATAATAATATTCTGTAATAATAATATTCACTGGACAGTGCTTTAATTTGTAATTTCGATAAACCGATTAATTATTCGCACGAGTATTGCATTTTAGAGTAGAAACTGTAACTTAGAATTATCCGATGGCTGTCGAGTTTCGAAGTGGGGGATATCTTGTGATGGTTTCTCGCGAAACTTGCGGTGACTGCTGTTTGTCTCGCTATTTGCATGAACGCCGCGTACGTTCGCAAAGTACGTACGTGCATCATGTCGTTGCCCACGGTGACTACCGTTGACATTCCATCGTGGCGCACTGCTGCGAACGATATGACTTTCAAACTAGAGCCATGTCTGGAGAACTTCTCGTTTTGTTAGATGACGATCATCTTGAATCATAGCTCTGCCGCTACATTATATTGACTATTGTTAAGCGATCCGAAAATGCCGGCCACACAATTCACGCCTTGAAATGTAAGAGGCTGTAAACACCACTTTCGCATTTGCGTCTGGGAAGTTTATCATCGTTGCGCCATGAAAACTTTCCGGCGTCAAATGAGAAAATGCGAACTGTGATACCCAAAAGCACATTAATTTTGCCATGATAAAAATACCAGAAATTCATAAAAAAATGGAGAGGATCACAAAATGAGAGGAAAAAATAGTATCAAGATATCCTAATTTGCGCAGTTAAAACGTTCGTATCTATAAGTATATCTCACAAGAAACGTTTATTTTTTACTTCTGTCACTTTTATTTTGATACTATCTAAGATTTTTGCACATAGCAATATCTTATCATAGATATTTAATATATTAGAGGGAAAAGTATTCTGTTAAATATATTTTTAGAAATTGAATAAATGAATTTTATAATGCGCTTTTCCATACTCTTCTAAAATACGTCATTAGAATGTTTTAAAAAATAATTGTGATATCGTCAATGCGCATTGATTGAGATTAATCCTTAATTGTTCATTAAACGACAAATGACCACTCGCGGGTAAGCTCGTAACCGCAATTCTCTCTCCAGCATAACCGCATCGTACATCGTCGGATTCGATCGCTTTAAAATTACAATTAGCACCTGTAAACGGATCCGCTTTGCCTGCGGGCTTTATACAAACTCTCGTATTTACTTTGACCAAGTAGATGGGAACTGCCCTACAATGGCTCTCCAGTTTCGTATCTATCCGGTGTCTGACTGTTACCGCAGACATTCTCGACCATTTTCGGCTCTCACAGTCATCTTGTCGAAATTTCCATCCGACGGAAGAAATTATGTTGCACTGTTTCCCAACACGTACTATTTCGCATATTCATTAAATACAACGCAATCTGAATAAACTCGTTACACACTTTAATGTCATGGAATTATAAATACATCGCAGGCAACGATTGTGCAATAATTGATTCTTTATGCAATTGCAGTAAAATATGTTAAATATCAGTTTTGAGATCATTTAATGTGAAATATAGAGATTTTTAATCTATCATATTTTCACATAATAGATGAATTGTAAAATTATTACATAAAATTGTTGCGGTCTGACGAAATTGAAATATGCGATGCTGTGTAATGGATTATTATACAATAAAATAATGAAATCAATGTATTATACTAATCTATTTTATATCCAATTTTATAATCGCATTATTAGTTTCGACTCAATAAATTTTTAGTAAATCGATACATTACGATGATGCGCGGCATTACTAAGCACACAAATAAATCTGAATGGATTTATTTATACACGGAATAATGTCGAAAATTTCATTCCATAGAGATATGACATTTTGAAAGCTGAAGTGTGAGTGAAAACCCGTGCGTTAATTCGGATCAGGGAGACTCGTTTATAATACGTCATGTACAAATACGAAAAATTAATTTCTTCCGATGTATAATACGATACATAAAATATATCAAATTTAATTAAATATCTCCGAATACGTTTCATACATGAACGAGATATTTTCGCTTTTAGCTAACAGATTCTATGTATAATATACACAACTACATGTATTTATATTTTGATAAATACCTAACAAAATAAACTATTTTATTATTGTACTAGACGTCATTTTTTATTAAAACTAAATATTATTAATATATTAATTAAATCTTTTTTTATATAGTTTTTAAATAAAATAAAATGGTTCTCTTTATAAACAATAAAAATTGCATGGTACGGATTTTGCAGAATAAATCTTTATCTACGAAAATCTATATATATACGTATATATTGACATTGCAGAACAGTTAAAATTTAATCCATTTTCGCGGTCTAAATCGAATGTTGATACATATGATAAACTAATTTAATTATTAAAAATCCCAAATCACTGCTGTTTTTACATGTTTTATATATGTTTATTATTATTATTGTATTATATTATTTCATTTTATTTTATTACATATAAGTATAGGTTACATATATATGGGACGTTCCACGTCAACGGGGACAAATGTCTGGACAAAATTTGTGAAGTCAAAATAAGATGTTCAAGGATTTAAAATTTTCGTTTTTATATGTAGTTTAAGGAAAAACGTGGCGTTTTTTAAAATTCAAAGCGGCTGCTCCAATATGGCGGTTAGAATGAATAAAAAACTCATGGATATTATTGAAAACATTTATTTCATTGTGGACCAAAATTCATTCAATTTTTACGAAAATCGATATTTGTGGGTTTTTTTAATCATTCGTGAACAATCCATATAGTCATATTTCCAAAATTCGAAATGACGGATCTAGTCTGGCGACTGTACTATTGAATGAAGAACTAACTGGAATTCTAAAATCATTCGAAAAACCCACAAATATCAATTTTCATGGAAATTGAATGAATTTTGGACCACAATGAAATAAATATTTTCAATAATATCCATAAATTTTTTATTTATTCTAACCCCCATATTGGAGCAGCCGCTTTGAATTTTTAAAAACGTCACGTTTTTCCTTAAACTACATATAAAAACAAAAATTTTAAGTTCTTGAAGATCTTATTTTGATTTCACAAATTTGCCCAGACACTTGTCCCTGTTGACGTGGAACGTCTCCTTATACATATATTTTATTTTATTATATTACACATATATGTATATAATATATATGTAATACAATAAAATAAAATAAAATACATAATAATATATATATATGTGGCTGTAACAGAAATGAAATGCTCATGTGAACAGTGGTTGTTAGTGCCGTAAATTGTATATTCATAAGTGTATATTCATAAAATGTATAATTCGCAAGTAATTAGGACGTGTACTTACCAATAAAATTACAAGTAAAATGTAAATCCGTAAATGTTTTGACTCTGGATTTTTAACTTCGTTGATAAGTATATCTTAATTGCTTGCGAATTGTATTTTATGAATATATAATTTACTCACTAAACAACCGCGGAGGCTCACACAGGTACTTTATTTGTATGGTGTATACATATATATATATATATATATATATATATATATAAAGACGATATATTAGAACTTGAATCTTATTAGATACAAACAATACTCTAAATATAAATAAATGTTTATGTATCCGAATGAATAATTATAGAACAAGATAGAATAATTCAGATTAAAAGTACTTTTCCTTAATAAAAGATTATAATTAAAGTGTTTTAAAAAAGTTATTTTTAACTATATTTATGAGCGAATATTTGCTAGAAAATAAGAGTGTACAATGAAGATTTAATATGATACACGTATTTAACCGAGAAACTTACTTGTTTATTGCAAAATATATACGTATGTAATCTAAATTGTATATTTTCTCAATTAGTTTGCAAAAAGGATCTTAAAAGAAAATTACCCGAGTTACATAATTTTTCATTAAGATTTATTATATTATAGTGAAAGTGTTCATTTTACATGTTGAACTATTTCTCGCCATTGTTTCGACCAGTCTTTCGTGTGAAATGTGAACAAAGTGACCTGCGACACGATTACATGTGTGCATAGAAAAGATCCTATGCAAGAGAGCGCTCCACGTTTTCCATTCGGCGATAGGAACTAGGATCGATGAGGAACGCGGAGCTCGCACGTATCGCCACGGTCAGAGAATAATGCGAGCATCGCCGGGCGCAACGCTACCGTGCACGCGCCGCCATTATCGCGCGAACGTAGCAAATCCAAACCGACGAGTCAGCCCATCGTAAACACAGGCACAACTGGCGAGTTTAATTCGATTAGGACGCGATCATCGGATTGCTCGATCGTCCGGCATCGAATTCCCTCGACGCGCTCGTGCGGCCTCTTCCCTCTTTACCTCTCTTTGTCCCCTTTCCCGGCCCTCGCGTGCAACCCTCAGCGTTCACCTCTCTTACCCTCCCTTAGTCCCTTACGCTCTATAAGCGCGAGCACACACGTTCGTAGATAGAAACGCATACAGAGCACCCCCTTCACCCCCTATGCTACCTCTGTCTCTCTACCTGTCTGATTTTATCCTGCGAGTCTTGCGAAAGCTGGGATATATACGCGGTGCACAGAAAGTACCGTCTTAAAATTGCATCAAGTATTTTTAAGAAACCCTTGCGTGTTCGGTTAAACGAATTTCTCGGAAAGCATATAGCGAATTTAATCATCTCTATTTTAAATATTCCGAAATATTCATACAATGTGAAGTTTCGCGAAGTCGTTTACTTGTCACGAGTTAATTATAGATGATGCAGATGTATTTAATTAAATACGACAGCATATTTAATTGCACAATTAATCAACTAGACGGAAGAGATTTAGACCCATGCTCAGAACGCGCTTTTATTGATAAATGTGTGCTTTAATTTTTTGAATTCTATAGTATATGTAATTATGTGCTAAAAGCATATAACGTCGCAATATATAATAAATATTCTATAACTAACATATTTCAGTCCTAACATCTTTATAAATTATGATATATTTATATTTTAGCGCTAATCTTTACATGCGTTCTACATATTCTATATAATTCTACATAATTTATAGCGCTTTAAATGTTCTATTTAATTTATAACTTCTAAATATTCTAAATATAAAAATATTCAATATAAAAGTGATATCTAAGATAAAGTTGTTCGTTGCTTCACAGACACCATATAGATGTACGCATACTAGGCAGAATTTTGCGGAGCATTGTTGAGGAACCCGATTCTATTCGATTCGATTCGAGTACATGCGCGCCGAACGAGCCGGAAACCGACGTTTGCGCGAACACGAATTTACCCTACTGTCTGGCCTAATGGCACGGATTTCATTATGCCGGGGTTTGCGCGAATGCAAACTCGAAGAGGGAGGCCAGGATGGAAGGGTAGGGAAGGGTAAGTGAACGGAGGGATGGGGTTGAAGCGTTATATACGCGCGGCACAGTCGACGGTCAACCGATTCGGATTGCAAAACTGTTGTCCCAGCGAATTTGCGATGCCGCGAACGGCACAGCCGGAAATATTATCGCTACACCCATTATCCTATTGTACGTCGGGATAATGCTAATAAATACCGCTAAGTCGACTTTCGATGTGCAATAGTTTGCACGAGCTACAGATGACCGCATCTATTTCGCGATTGCGAGCATTTATAATCGGATAATAATCACAATAGCGATTGATGGTATCGCGAGTGACAATTATATCGGTATAATTTCGGCAATTTTGTAGCGTGCGTGAAATGATCAGGGTTAATTTTCCGCTATTTTTTTTTTTTTCTAAATAACTGCTACTTATCCTAAATCTAAACGCAGACCCTCTTTGAAAGACCCTCGTGCAAACTCTCTAAATCAGTCATGTATAATGTTGGCATTAATATCTTAAATGCCATAATAACAACATGTATAATTATCTGATTAGTATAATATTTGAATAATTTGCATGCAAAATTATTAGTAATATTAACAAATTTTTAACAACGTGTTAATACTCTGAAAAGTAATAAAAATAGGTAAATATCTAATTTTTTGCAATGTTTTCTCCTCATGAAAACATGAAGTAATGACTTCTTGTATTTCAATTTCAAGTCAAGCTTAAAATCATAAACGATAATCTAGTAGTACACAATTAATGATCTACCAATGTATGACTACTCCGAAAAGTAACAAATTTGATATCTAATTTCTTTGCATTGATTTCTCCGAAAATCATTATTTCTCGTATGTTTGTACTGCAATTCATCAAAATTAAAATCTTGGACGGCAATCTAGTAGTAATTATTGATACGTCATCATAAATTTATTCTGCTTACCACAGATAAAGAAAGTCGTTCTGTTATATTCATTGAGAAAAAACTTATCTAAAATTAAGGTCTAAACGATCGATAAAGAACGATCGGAAGGTTTCCAGCACACATACATATATAGAGCGGTGACCTTCCTCCTTAAATGTACCCGGTACTTTGCGGAGGACGATAAACTCCGGACAAACGATCGAGATTAATAGAACGAGGCTTGGGGCCCCGTCTGCGATACTATCGATCCGCGCCACGGTATGGCGAACGAGATACACGAGCAACTCCCTGCGGGATCGTAAATCCACGTCGAAGATTTACTTACTTAGTGGAGTCGGCCACCGCCGACGCCACCTCGAACACGACGACGAATCTGCCCTTCTTTACAGACGTACAAACAAGCTTACGTGAACTCGCTTTTTATGGCCATTCGGTTATGAGTTTTCAAGCTCTGCTTTATAAAAAGGATATCGATTTCAGCAGCTTCGCATTTTTTTAAAACTGAGTCTGCTAATTGTCACGTGCCTGCTAATTAATTTTTGTCGCAAAATTAACGTTCGTTAATAAATATAGCAGAGTTATGTTTGCATTTAATATATTAGATAATTCTAATACATTTCAATATCATTATTGCACATTAAGTTTAATATTTATTTGAAGATTAATATCTACACACGCACTAATCAGAAGAAAAAAATAATAAAAAGTAAATTAAATAAAAGGTTTGAATATTTATGAACTTGATTAAATTTATATTAGTAATATTAATATTGTCCGTCATGTAAAGTAAAATTATTATTAATACCTATTATTTTTACATGAACTACTCGTATATTAGTTTTTATATTATTTATAGCATTTATCCTATTAGTCGTAATACCTATAAATGATGTGTCGACATAATGGACTACATTTTGCAAGCTTTGAATCACGAACACTCAAATCAATGAATAATGATGTTCCAGGATTAAATATATTAAGCTTTATCTATCCATTAAAGGTTATCGGATCTGTGAGATGTAATATTGTCCTAATTTTTTTATTTCAATTTTATTATATTTCGGCGTATATGTGTTTAAACATTCAATATAATTATTTAATACAATTGTCATACATTTGTATAGTCAAAGAAGTCACTTTTAGTAACATTAATCGTGGTCTACTCGTGAACGAATTAATTACGATCATAATCGCTTGCCCTCCAATACTTGCCGTGACAATTTTAAAACATAAATAAGACGCAGCGGTTTAGATCGAAAGTCGATTTCTGGAAATTTTCGCGTTGTCGTTACATATATTTATTGTGTTTAATACGAATCAGAATGTGTAGATACATGCATTTCTCGAATTCCCATGCAGGCGTCGATAAAAGATCATATTCTTAACTTAATACATTAAAAAAGTAATTTACGTTAAGGCATTAAACTAACCTGGCACGTTCTTAATGATGGGAAGCGATGCCGAATATCCACGTCCAAAGTACATAAAAATCGTTGCATCGATACGCAGTCGATATCATTAATCTTGGTATACTCGAGAACGAATTAGTCGCGATTGTAATTTCTAATAATCACTCTCGTTTGCTTCTCGATATTTGCTACTGTAACGTTTGCAAGAGTAAATACGATGCGGCATCACGGCACCACTACCGACCGATCCAAGTTCTGGTGTTTGAATGATAGCGCGCTGACCTTGTGGCTTGTTACGCGTATTTACAACGGCGAGCGCCGATTTCTGAAAATTTTTCCATTGTCTACATGACATAAATTTATAAGCGAATATATGAATGGAAAAACTCATACAAGAGAAATATTTTTTTTTAAATTCGTCATTTTTAGACAACGTTAATTAACAATTAATTAACACACAACGAATAGAATATATACATTTCTTAAAATTATTTTACCTAACACTATAATTGAAATAAATTATTACGTTTGTTGAATAAAATTCATGTTTATTTTTATTCATATCTTTTGATTGCTCTAATTATTCTTTATTTCACCAATCATTAAACGATCAATATAAGTACAAAAGACTACGGACTATGATTGATACCACGAATATTCAATAAAATTTATTAAATTAGTAGATATATTATTATCTAAATTAAAAAATGTATATAAATGGTTTTTGTCTAATAAAACAATATAATTTTTTTATATTAAAACAATATATTTAGATTATTTCTTTGTTTGTCATCATTATAAGAAACATATTATTTATTGTATTCATTATTAATATAATAAATTGTTAATTAATGTTTGTTTTCTGTAAATAGGAATTTTTTTTATAAAACTTTCCCCTGTACAAATATTTTTTACACTCACTATATATTTTTCAAGAAGTTTTTCTTAACTCGCTCACACTTGTTTCATTCCTTCGTTCAATCTATCTATTTTAATCTCGGCCTGTCGCATTTTCCTCACATAATTTGTCAATCTGTCAGTGACGGAAATCATTCGTTATTATTTATAGGATCATGCATGCTCGACGAAAGAACATTCGAGTGAAATTGTGGACATAAACCGGAAAAACGCGGTTAGGGAATAACGAGTGATGAGATGCTTGCGTGTCTCATTATGAGATGTACGGTAAATTGGAGACATAAACGTATAAGGAAAGAGGAGAAGCGTGTTTGTTCCTTCATTCCCCTGTTCTTTCTTATTGGCACAATCGATAAAAATTTAAGAAATATTTTACATCGCCAGATACAATAGAGTGAGGAATTTCCATGTTATTATCTTATATTCACGCACGAAAGACATTTCGCATTACGACTTTACAGACAGAATTTTATATTTTTACTGGTAAAAAATGGTAGAGAGTTCTTGATGAAAAATGGTTGGAAGTTCTGCACCGCATAAATTCAGGTTCGAATTAAATGAGAAAATAAATATAAATGAAAGAAGAAATGAGATAAATGTACGTCGGGTATAATAAAAGATTCATTACGTTCTTGCGAGAGGTGTAATGAGACATTTAAAAGAAGAGAAATTTGAGACATACTAAAATTTCCTTAAAAATTACAGATATCTTTACCGTTTTTATGCGGCTATTAAAAAAAGTATATATATATATATATATATATATTGCACAGGACTAAAAGCGCATACTTAAAGAAAGTAACAAGCTCGTTGCAGTGGAATAAAATTCCCAAAGATAACGTAATTCACAAAGACGAATTAACGATAGAAACTTCTTTTTTCTATAATATTAATAATATAGTAGTTTAACGTTCGTTACCTTTGAAGATAGTTGCGTAATTCTCTGTACGTGGGCGTAGCCAGGATCTTATTTAGAAGGAGCCGGGGGCAAATTAGAGTTGAGACTTTTTTGACCCGGTAAGGGGAGGAAGTAATCGAGTGACGTGGACTATTAAACTTATTTTGTGTTTTATATTATTATTTTTAATCAATTACTAGCAGGGAAATTACAGAATCGAACATATTTAATTTACTAATTTATTCTAATTTTCTCTTAAAATTGTAAATTGATTTTTTTGATCTGAAAAAAACTTAAATTTACACCACTAGCTGTCTTGTATTTTTAGAAGATCTTTCTGTAGTTTCCATCTTTAATTCTTTCTTCTTTTCCAAAATTAATTTCTTGTTAATTAACATTAAGCACTGTTAATACATTGGTTTATAAATTATAATCTTTGTAATTATTTTCGTTCTTCTTTAAGATTTGAGGGTATATAATTTCTCCTTGTTTCTTTTTTAACTATATGCATACTCCTATTTAAAAAGAAAAACTGTTTAAGATATATGATAATAGTAAATAGAAATCCATGTTTTCCAAGTGTAAAAATAAAACTTTGGGTTTTTTAATTTTTTAAAGGAAGAGAACTTATTGCGTGATTAAAACTTTTTACGCTTTAAAATAGTGGAATAAATAGATTTTTTAATAAAAGACATTAATTTCCGACAATGTATTTTTATGATTTGTTTTATCAAAGTCTTGCGATGATAGAAAGAACATTTCAACAGCGCTGTTTGCGCTTGAATCGCATTTTTCGAGAAGATCTTGTCGACGTAGAAACGCGATCGAAAGTACGTCATGCCGTT
Source organism: Cyphomyrmex costatus (assembly GCF_001594065.2). Lineage (NCBI taxonomy): Eukaryota > Metazoa > Arthropoda > Insecta > Hymenoptera > Formicidae > Cyphomyrmex > Cyphomyrmex costatus. The sequence continues at coordinate 1,586,061 of NW_017275130.1, forward strand.
AATGAAAACGAGCGCTGCCCGTAGAAGAAGACCGCAAAGTGGACGTCGACAAAGTCGCCGTAGAGTGGATGCTCGATAACTGTGTCCCAACGACGACGAAGTACGTCGGAGCAAATTAAATTTTCTTCGTTGACTAGTCCAAATTTCTCCATTGAGCCCTTCATTCCTAGCGCATCCTTCTCTTCTTCCTTTCTCCAAGCTCATTCGTCTCTCGGCAGTTTCCTTTTTAGTAATCAGAGGAGCAGGAGCCAAGCTTGTATTACCATCGTATTTCTAGAGGTATAACCGAACTTTCTGCTTCTGGCATATTCCCTTTTGTTACCATACAATAATGATGAAATCGACAGTCATAAATTGAAAAACTATTTTAATGAAAAATTGTATCTCGTAAATATTATATTAATTTTATTTGTTAATACATTTGTATTTTCTTACACTCTTAGATAAAAAAGTATATGGTATCTATATGTTTCTTTCATTTATTTGAAATTCTTTTATCTATTGTATTCTATTAACTTTATTTTCTATTGTTGGAATTGTACATAAGTTTAAGGGGATGCTGACGGAATTATTGAATTACGGATTACAAAGTTTTTCAAATTGACTTTCCAGGCTTGAAAATCTTTTTACTAAAAGAAAAATAAACACACACGCACACACACACACACACACACACACACACACACACAGTGTCTGACAAGCTTTGACAAAAGGTTTGTGTGCAAATGACGCAGATTAAACGGATTGTGTGATTTGAAAAGTTCTGTACCATTTTGCAATTTTCTTAATAGTTTACTAGAAATTTATTACTAAAGATTGCGGAATAAGTTCGTATCCAATCTTAATAATGTTCATTATAAATAAATTGATTTTTTAGTTAAAACATTAAAAGAGATTAATAGGATACCTTTTGACCAAAGCTGTCAATCATTTATACTCCCTATGTGTTAAAAAAATATAAATGATCATTTATATTTTTTTCAATTGTACATACCTAACAATATGAATGATATGCAAATATAAAAACATAGACCGTAAATAACTTAATAAAAAAAATTTTAATAAAAAAAAATTAAAAAGGTGCTATAAATACAGATTCTGAAAAATCTTTGAGACATTCAATAGCCTATTAGACATACTACACTAAATATGAAAGGATATCGAATCTCAAAAGTTTCTGGATTTTTGAAGTCTGTGGGTGGTCATCAAACATTCGCTATGTACGTGAAAGAATTCACTTCGATATATTTTCAACTTTGACCTTTACTAGAATAGAATTGTGAAGAAAATGAAAGAAAGCATTCAATATAATAAATCGGCGAGATCTTGACAAACAAGGATAAAATGTGAGTCACACCTAAAATAACACTGAAACGAAGAAAGCAATGGGAAGCAGGTATACAAAATAGAAGGCACAATAAGCAGTAAAATTTGCAAAATACTTTCCATCATATGATATATTTTTCTAATATCTGTCACTAGAGTTTATACACTTTTCGATTTCTTTTACTATATTTTTTAAATTTTATAAGTTTTCAAAAGCTTCTGAGAAATAAACAATCTTTCTAATATATAAAATATAGAACATTTAAATCATATTGAAGTGAAAATAAAGAATTAAGAAAATGTTTTATGGTGCGGTAAGAGAAATCGATGTAGTTGTTCTTGAATGATGTCTAACGTAAATCACAGACGAAACGTGCGAGAAAACAGAAGGAATGATAAAAAAGTGACTGAATGTAGAATCTCTAAGATGCCATCGGACTGAAGATATGAGGAAGCCCGGAGGCTTATCTAGTTTGCATGGAAGTGTTCTTTGTGAATAAAGAAAACGTGTGGAAAACTCGCGTTACATGTCGCGCATATTTCTCATGAAGAGAGAAATGCGTTCGGAATGACACATTGCACGTGAATGTAAATCGTAACGCAAGAGAATTAAATTTTATCGCTGTGTAATTTGCACCGAAGGTACACTTCATAAACGATTGTTCATTAAATCTGCGCTCGTAATCATTATTATTCATTTGCAAGTTAAGCTTTATAGCTTTACGTTGTTTATTACGTGCGATAATTATTTATTAAAATAATTAAATATACAATTTCTCTTAATTCTGATTATGTAATTAAAGAAAATAAAATCATATCGGAAATGTTATAAATATATAAACTTATAACCGATGGCATTTTGCTTCATTAATAATGTCTAAAATTAAATTTTCTGCTTACTATACTCCGTCTCTTTAATAATGTAACACAAGTACACAACATATATATACACGCGCAAATGTTCCTCGCCTCAACGACGTTGAGAATTCGACTATGCTGATACTTGATTAATTTTAACCACTGCATTAGTCCTTTGGCTATGTTATTACGTGTACACTTATCCCTACGTGCAAACGGGCTACAAACTACACGTGTAAGACGACCTCGAGTGTGTATGCGTGTGTATATGTAAGCACGTTAAGTGAATACAACGGGCATGTGACGGTCTCCAGCGCACAGTACTCGTCTACGTATACACAACTTACCTCGAGGAGTTTGCTAGCGTTCTTGCTTGCATTTGCCTAACCGCGTTAACGGATCCCGATCCAAATATCAGTCTCGAGGAATCCTCTGTGTGACTCGCGCTTTCTGGGCACCGGGTCGGTGCCAAGACCGGCAACGAGCCTTTGTCCTGATGAATTCCCGCAAGACAAATCCGAGTTTCGCGATTTGCCGCTTAAATAAAGCGTGAATACTTCAAAATCTTTGTAATCTTTCAACGACTTTTTAGATTGTAAATAATGTGAACAAAAGCAAGTTTTTTCATGCATTTAGAAAAATTGTTGAATGACTCTATGTCATAATAATTAGTGTATTATGTACATAAGGAATTCTTATTTTTAATTTATAATACATGTGAATTTAGATTATATTTTGCATTAAATTTTAACGTTTGTATTTAAATTGTTTTTATTTCTATTTTATACTTCAAAAAATGTTTAATAACTTTCTATACTTGATTCGTGTATATTCTTTTATCGTTTCTTCAGTGTTAAATTTTGTACTAAAATTTAGCAAAAGATGAATTCTCCTTTTCTATCTCTTTGTTCAATTAATAATTATCTTTATATAACTTGATTTATATCTTTGATTGCAGATGAGTGGAAAACGGACTAGAAGTTTTAAGTGCGCCGTGCACCATCGGGACCGTGAGGTCTGTTCCGAGAACGATTTTCATCTGCTCGTGCATGAGCCACCTTTATTTCACAGGTATGATTTAAGAGAATTAGATTATTCACGCCTATAATAGAATAAAGTTTCCACGGTCCTTCGAAATGTGACAGTAGCACTTTAAGCACGTATTTCTCGCTCCATAAGATTCTGACAAAGCATTCCTTTGGAGAAGTTTTCTAATGATTCCAATTCAAAATCTATACCATGGAAATTCCCCAAACGGCATTGACTTGCATTATTACTTTATTATCAAAAAATCATAATAAAACGTATCGATTAAAAAACGCCGAGTAAATGAAGAACAATCGTTCGCAAAGAGATAATCCGTTACTGAAACACTTCTTTGAGAATATCACGTACATTCGAGTCGAGATAGTTGGATAGATTTCTCGAAAAGGGGGGTAAACCAATTCTTTCATCTTACGACACGTCGAAAGGTGCGAAAGACGCACGAAGACGCTAGGAATGCAGATAAAACGAAAACACGAGGCGCGAAGGAAAAGTCCTGTATTTTATTATTCTGGCAGAATATCCGACGTGCGAGACGGCGACGACGACAGAGACAGCAACACGGACTACAACGGCCATTCTTACAGTATTTCTGCCGTGCATTTTATGCTGCGCATCGTTACCCATGCGAGAGAACCTCGAGGAGGTACCGACATACCTCGTACATTGTACGACCTGCGAAACATCAACATCTTCCTGCTTCCTATGACCCGCTCTTACGATCCCACTTCCTTCTTCATGCCTTTCTCACTTTGCATCTTCTACGCTCCATGAAATTATAAACGCAATGATATCGTTATTTATCGATACGCTTCCGCGCTTTTGAACAATTCTTTACACGATCAAATTTTTTCCGACGGATGATGTGCATCGGCGGATTCGAAAATTTGTCAAGGAGGGAGGAACCATTGGTTCCCCAGTTGCAAATTTTCTAGGAATATATAAAGATTGAATATTTAATTATTATATTTTAATTAATATATTGAAAAAGTACTATTCAAATATATAAAATGTTTTATTTTTAAAATTATATTAACACAAAAGAAAAACAATATAATAAAATCTATACTTTTCACGTATCTATAGGGATTTTTTAAATTAAAAAAATATTCTTTGAATATATCAAAATTGTGATTATAAGTATTAAAAGTATAGGTATATATATATATTTTGCTATAAGTATTTTCAAAAAAGGGGGACTTGGAGGAGGGATTGTGCTCCCCCTCCAATGGATCTGTCAGTGCGGTCGTAAAAAATTGTGATTTCCTATAGAAAGGGAATATAAACCTGTATAAATCGTTACCATGACAACTACGACATTGAACATGAATTGTCGGGTGTAATCGATATAGTAAATATTGTTCGTGTCATTAATCATACATTTAACGATTCCAACGTGAGGCCGTCGTCGATATAAATATAACTTATACAGAATAATCGCTATTACGCGACAAGCTTAATAATGCAATTTATTGACGTCCTCGGTGCAGTTTCGAGTTTAATTTGCAAACGTACGTGACGAAGTATTCGACGTGCAATTTAAATAAAAGCATTCCCGCTATCTAATACGTCATTTATAACAACATCGGGATCGCATCGATGTCGTCTCGCGATCTCAAAGACGTGTTCGTTTCGTTGCGCATCCGAAGATATTAATTCCTTTTTTCTCGCGGGCCAGGCTCGATAAGATGAATAGGTTTGGATATGTATCGGGCATCGTTCTTTCGAGGAGGCGCCGCCCGTGCTGGGTCTCTCGAGCGTGGTCGATTCGACTTGTTCCTGGGTGCTATTCATAAATAATTCATCGTATCGCTCTCACGAAAGAAGAGACGGAGAAGATGGTGCTCGACGGAGCGAGAGAGAAAGAATGAGAAAATGAGACGGAGAAGACAAGCGACAAGAGATAGGCCGTGCAAGGTAGATTTCGAAGTAGACGCATAGGGATGGCTTTATATGAAAACTAATAGAACTTGCGTTTCAAGCCCTCAGCTGTCAAGGGAGGACTCCGGAGATGGTAATTTTGTATTTATACAAATATTTGTAGAACTTTTAAGTTTTATATCGCGAGATAAAATACACATAAATTCTCTGACATGTTTCTCAACATCTTTCTGTTTTTCTTTCTTATTTTTTTCTGTATTCGAAAATGATTAACTCTGATCAAAGCCATCGTCCACTTCCGAGTGAATTGAGAGAGAAAGAAAAAAGTTTAAAAATTATTAAAAGATAAATGAAATGTAGATGACATATAAAAGAAGAAGATAGATGGATATATTATCGTCATGTATTAAGCATTGAACAAAATACAATTGGTAACATAAATTTGATTACAAGAGAAATAGAAACCAAATTAACAATAAAAGGAGAGAAAAGATGATTGAAAAGTACCGTTAAATTCATAATGTCAAATTATATCCAACTTTTTTGTGTTATTTTTAATTTACTTCTATATAAGTCACCACTGTTTTCACTAAAACAATGGAGTTAAATAATTTAAATTTAACTCAAACAAATGTATTAAATTTGACTTAAATTTAGTTTATTATTTACTAAGTGCAAACATTAATCAGACGTTGTTTACTTTGAAACTAACCACGGAAATGGATTGATTTACATTTTAACACGCGTGAAAGTTAAAAATAACCAAATGTTATTTAACTCAAGAGGGTTGCCGTTACTTCTTTGATACCTAATAACGCACGTATGTATCTAAAAGTAGCATCTACTAGAAAGAGAGAAAGGAGTGCGGTGAGCGCTGTGAAATCTGGGCGCCGCGTCGCGCCGCGCTGCACCGCGACGTGCCGTACCGAAGAGAGAAATTCCTGTACACACAAGATAAGAAGAAGCAGCAACTTGCAGCCAGGGCTCTTTGCAAATAAAATATCGTCTTGTGTCAAGCGGTCGCGCCTAGCGGGGGTGTGTCGGAGCGGGAGCTTGTTCAAAGGTGGGTGAAGATCCGACGCGTTACGGAAATATGACGAGACGATATTCCGAGCAGGTACCGGGCGCATGCTTGGAATTCGGTGTGAGCACGACCCTTAAGTCTTGGGTGCGCCACCCCCCCCCCCCCCGGACCCCC